>NC_083470.1:4535000-4552500 GCF_030014155.1 Tachysurus vachellii
CCTGCGATCGCCTTCCTGTCAGGTTGCATTACGCGCCACATCCAGCTCCCGGCTAATTATTTTACAAGATTCCCTGGGGGGAAAGTGACAGTCGATATGGCAACCATTCGAGTAAAAGATCGTAAGAAGGACCAAGAAGACAAAGCTGGAAATGAAAAGAACACAGCGAGACAGAAGTAAGAGGGTAGGATTAAAGAGCGATGAAGCTCGTACTGTGAAAAACAGAGGAGAATAAATAAGATTGAAAGGTGAGAAATATTACAATAAGATTGAGAGAGGATAGAGGAAAACAGAAAAGACTAAAAGTCTTGACCCCCTCACATGCCCCATTTTTCACTTGGATCAAGAAAACACTGTAAGGAATTGATGTACTTTTTTTTTCTCTTTTTTTTTTTTTTTTTGTGCCTTCTGTTCATCAGCTGCTGAGTAGAAAGTCACCTTGACACCTGCACAGCATTTTCAGGAGAAAACCTTGTTGTGTACAGGCCTCCTGTATAGAGAGCCGGCTTCTGAGTGAACTCTACCTAACACGCCACTATAATACATGTCTGCCTTCAACACTTGTTCAAATACCATCTGGCTTGTATTCTATACTCGGAAAGGCTATGCCGATGAAAAATGAGGATCCTGAAAGCGGGAGGTATTGATGCCTTCGTTGCTGTTTACAAAACACAAAGCACAGGCTATTCAAGCTGGAAACCACAACCTCCGGCTCGAAATTCAATCGATAGCTAAAATGCGGGCTTCCAAGACCTTCTACGTGGAAGAAAACGTTTCTTCTGTTTCTCTTTCCCAGATGGACAGACATGTTTAAAATATTTTCCTATTTCAATAGCACAGGGAGTTCGATATCACGAGATCACGGCAGCAAGCTGACAGGTCGTAGAACTCAAAGACAAACCAATAACAAGGGGAGGGTCAGACATGTTTTAGCTGAATAGAGCTTGTACATAAATGAAACTTTGTCTTTCATCTTTCATGAAGATTCTCTACAGATTTGCCTTCAAACACAACATTAGATTTGTAATCTTAATACAAGCTTGCGTTTTCCCATAAGGCTAGCGATGAAAAGTGAAAGTTTGAGCCAACGATAATTCCATGCTATAATTCTGAGTATTTCTCTGTCATAATATTCTTGTGAATAAAAATAAAATGTTTATAGAGTTGTAACAGTTGAATGTGCTTCATGAAGGTCAAATGATGTCCTGAGAGTCGCCGCTAATGGTAACTCCAGTTAAACTACTATAGGGTTTGGGGGCGGAGCTTTGTGTTTTACGCAGTATGTTAAATAAATAAATAAATAAATGATTCGAACGTCATGCACATAATCTAATTCATGTAACTGCACATCATCTAATGATACCACAGAGAGCAACATGTTCTTACCGACGTGTTCTGGCACTGTATACAGGAGCTGTTGAACCGCACGGCTGGGACGCGCTGGATTTTGCCCTGGATGTTGAACACACACTCGTAGTTCTTTTGGCCCGACTGAGGCTGGGGAAGGTTTCTAGCTCGTAGCGTGATTGGTCGAACGACACCCGCTGGGACCAGTATATCGCTGCTGTGCAGGATCTGGGGGCAACCCTAAAGATGGAGAAAGAGGATGATATGAAAGCAGTTAATCATTAACGTACCTTTAACTGAAACTGGACTTATTTGCATTCATTAGCCATCTTTTCTTAAGAAGAACCATTACACACACACGCATGCACACGCATGCACACGCATGCACGCACACGCACACACACAGAGAAAGCCAGATGTGCTACAAGAAAGAAGGAGGCTGTTAGAAGCCACTGAGGAAAAATCAGCACAAAAGGAGGGTAAAAAGCCCATTACGAAGCTGCCGTGTCCCTCGCCAGATTTTTTTACGAGCTGCGGGTTTTCCTCGCCACACCACTCTGATGAAGCGGTAAATGAATATCGTCTTCAATATCATTACAGCCTTGTCTGGCTGGAACTGATCGAAGCATTCATCAAAGCCAGTGGTATTGACACCTTCACTAATAACACCAAGCTTGCCCAGCATACCGAGGAGAAATATTATGAATTTTCAGATATCTCACTCTGCTGCTCCTTATGAAAAGATGTGAGCAAGTTTTACCTCACCAAAAAAGGCAAATTGAGATAATGGCCACGTTCACACTGCAAGTCTTAATGCTCAATTCGGATATTTTGCTCAGATCTGATTTTTTTGTTTGGCTGTTCACATTACCTTTTAAAATGTGGCCTATATCAGATACCAGTGTGAACTGTTTGCTGTTTCGAACTGACCCGCATGCGCAAACGAACAATAACAATGACGTCACACGCAGCACGCCGTTGCGCTAAAAAGTTGCCGAGGTTATGGAGGAAGTGTTGTATCATCTGGTGAAAGCAAACATATTATGTAATGCTATAATGTGATGTATTCAATGCAAACATTATGAGCTGGTTCATGTAACCACTTTATACAACACTCTTAACACACGCGTTACCAGTCACGTTTGTGTCACGTTTTCGCCGGCGCAAAAAGAAAAAAAAAGGTTTCGCCGGCGCAAAAGGAAAAAAAATAAATAAATAAAGTTTTCGCCGGCGCATATTTGTGACGAATGTCGATGTAGATTGACGTAAAAGTCGCATCAAATCCGCCTTGGTTGTTCACACTGCGGCCACATTGGAAAAGATCAGATTTGGGTCTGATTCAGGACCACATATGGAAGTGGTCTGAATCTGATTTGAAAAAATCAGATCTGGGCTAGATTTGAGTGTTCACACTACTCCTGAAGAAGTCTGACCTGGTCACTTGACCCAAAAAAAATCAGATTTGGGCCACTTTTACCTGCAGTGTGAACGTGGCCAATGACTAGCAGTAACTAGTTATTCACATTCAAAGTCCTTGTTAATGGTGTTACTTTCTGTTAGTCACCTAAAATTAGTGAACTACTTTACCAATGTGTTAGCCAGTCAGCTAGCTTATCTTCTCTAACTAGCTAACTTTGCTAGTTCTTTAACAAGTCCACAGCATAAATACACATATCGTCGCTGTCGGGCGGAAACCTCGTATGTCCAAATTTGGTCAATTTCATATTTTTTCACATATCGATGCTATTGGTCAGTCCCCACTTGGGTCTGTTATTTTTACAAGTTATTAACCAATCTAAAGTCTTGAAAATAGCTTGAGCGCAAATCTCATAACTCCATTGGACACTTCAACTGTCCACCTCTTCCTCACTCCGCGGGAGAGCTTCGCGGCATATTTCTCCTCAAGAAGAGTCGCAACGAATCAACACGTCTTCTGAGGTAAATGTCTTCAAAACACTGGGCTCAAAGAAAAAAAAATCTTGACCCCCGCTAGTTCTGGTGCTCGTCTGAGGACAGGAATTTAGCGCAAGACAATCCACTGCAACGTGGACTAAACCCTGTGCACTGCAGATAAGGTACGGCGTTTTTTACATTTCCTGAAAAATAACGGTTCCCCCGACATCGACGATATACGGTTTTAAATAAAAATAACGAGTAGGTAGTCCAACGTTAACTATTTAACAGGCACAAAGAATTACAAATCAAGTTCTTGTTATTGCAGTTACATTTATGTTATTTTATTTTTCGGTGCACAAACCCAAATGTTCTTTTTCGCCTCAAATTTGTTGGCTACTTGACCAATGATTGAGCTAGCAAGCTAGTTTATGTTATCTAACTATCTAACCTAAGCTAACTAATAAATAACGTTCAACTGTTTAACCGTAAAAAATATTTTCCAAAATATGTGGTTAAAAAGGATGTGCATTTGATGTTTTTGCCAGCTTGGTGTTTAGCTGTACGTGTAGTGTAGTGTTGTTACTCTTTGTAAGTCTTTACCAGGTTTCCGAAACAAATACCTACAAAATATTCAACTTGAACACAAGAGATCTACAGAACTATCTGCCTTGGCTTTCCAGCTCTTAAACTGTAAAAGTTCTATGAATAAATAACAATCCACTCCACCGAGTGAGGAAAAAGCACTTGATCTAGAAACATGGTTTCTTTCTGGCACCAACCTGGTGAGCAAAAGCTCCTTTGGGCGTCTTTACCTGGTCACGTAACACCTTATGACCTTCACACGTACGGGAAGAAGACGACGCGCAGCTGCGGCCTTGTCCGCGTCACCCTCTGCTGCAGCTGTGCATTAGAGCGCATTTAGTGTGATCTGTTATCTGTTTAACACTGAACAATAATCAAGGAGGCTGTAAAAGTAATTTGCCAGCACAGGAGTCATAAATCAGGGGCGAGGCTGCCCGGCTCCAAGGCGCGCCACACTGCCGAGAGTTTAACAATGATGCAACTCTCCGAGCAGCACCGCCATCCATCTCCTCTCGGCCAGCTGATTCGGCTCGCTCGGCGCATCGCCCCGCCGATAAATCTCATTTTCATATCGGGGAGTTATGAAAAGCAAGATTTACTCCCTGCTGAGGCACACGGGAGGCACAGGTGCAGAAGTGAATGTAGCAGGGGAGGAGGGGAAGCGCGCGATCAGAGTGTGATATGAATCCAATTTATCAGGGTAAATGAATCGGCTTTAGTTCTGCATGCAGGATGGAAAAAGAGGACGGAGTTAACCCTGGAAATGATAAAGGACTACACGTCATCCAAACAACCCAGGAGAACCTTCCTAAAGAGAATGAGCCAGTTGAGTGAGTGTTTTACTCATCCGAGCAAAAACAGAAGGCTTTAATTAACGGAAAAAAGGACAAGGGTCTAACGTCGCAGAGATACATCACGACTTGCTGGCTGGATGACTTGACTGACTGGCACGGTTCGGCTAACCAGGATTGTTTTCAGCCTCTAATGCGCTACATTTTCCATGCCATAGTGGGTAACTTGTCTGGCTGTGCTTCAGAGCTGCTGCAGGTCGAAGCTGGAGTAAGTGAATAAGTGACAGCGTGGAGAAGGAGGAGGACTAGCGCTAGCAGCAGAGGAAGACCGGAGAGACAGCAGACAGAGACACAGAGAGCCACAGAGAGCACGACAAAAGAAAAGAGCGAAACAAACATATCGGAAGAAAAGCAGGAGGACTGAGATAATAGAGTAGAGGAGAAAAAAATAAATAAAATGGAGAATGATGAGGAGAGAGTGTGAGTGTATTTGTACGAGCCATTTCTCTGCATGGTTACTCAGGCTAGTGTGCGTTCGAGTGGGTTACATGAGGGGTTTTCAGCCCAATCCAATCTATTTCAGAGTGCTTTTACAAAAAAGATGATTCAAAGAGCACGGAAAAGGGTAGAGGGGGAAAAAAAAAATTAAAAACCATAGCAGCATGACAGAGTTATAGATATTTAGCGCAGGTGAGTCCACTAATGGATCATAATGGACTTTTCATCAAGTTCCCACTTTTTTATTTATTTATTTATTTATTTATTTTTGAGAATTTTGGGACTCAGCTGCTCCATCCCAAATTTCCCCAGACAAAAAAACAAAACGGATTGGAACATTAGTTCCATCCTGCTTTGTTATTTGTTAAGTAAATCTTTAAAAATCCCTCCTGGAAATTCTTTCCATAACTATTAATTCAGGTGAGACGGAAAGAGAAAGAAAGAGTCAAAACAATGAAACAAATGAGGAGTTTGTTCATTCATTCATTCATTTTCTACTGCTTATCCGAACTACCTCGGGTCACGGGGAGCATTGGACATTGAGGCAGGATACACCTTGGACGGAGTGCCAACCCATCGCAGGGCACACACACACACTCATTCACTCACGCAATCACACACTACGGACAATTTTCCAGAGATGCTAATCAACCTACCATCATGTCTTTGGACCGGGGGAGGAAACCGGAGTACCCGGAGGAAACCCCCGAGGCACGGGGCGAACACGCAAACTCCACACACACAAGGCAGAGCTGGGAATCGAACCCCCAACCCTGGAGGTGTGAGGCGAACATGCTAACCACTAAGCCACCGTGCCCCCCATGAGGAGTTTGTACTTACAAAAAAAAACAAACAAAAAAAAAAAAAGGCAGACAAATAATGATCGATATTCAGCGTGTGAAATATCCACTGTGTATGATGGACCTTTCAGAGCCTGTTGCTGTTCTTTATCAATAATTAATCTGTGAACGTCCCTCTGCACAAACCCTGCTGCCTTCCTCGGAATATAAACAGGGCCGATAACGGCTGGTGTTATCATTAATCCCAGCCAAAGCGCTGCTTCACCGCTAGACCCATTTTCATTCTGCTACATATATTGTGTTGAGATTATTCGTCATATCAACCACACTGTAATCTTCAGCCTGGGTGTGAATCCCTTCCCTCAGCGATGTCTGCATTCTCGCACAAAAGAAGCATCGAGAATTTTTTTAAAGGCAGACTCCCTTAATGTCAGCTGCCTCGTTTTCATTAATTAGATCCAATCGTCAGTTAATTACAAATTAAACAACTCTGCGATAGAGTGTTTGCTGAATGTGGTTTAAAGAGTACAGACAGAGTGAAGGGCTTGTTAAGAAGGGATTAAGAGAAGAGCATGCTGGGATATCACGCCTAATACTCATTACTTACTGTTGGACAATAAGGATATTGTTTACGCTAATTTGCTGTTTGGTTCTGTGCTCTTCTTTTTTAATGCGTTGAACGGAGAACCGTAAAAAAAAAAAAAAAAAAACGATGCAACTGAAAGACGAATGCTTACAATAAACTGTACTGGCAAGCCCTTACTGTGAACCTTAATCATGAATTAATTATCATGAGCCCTTATGATGAACCCCCTAATGGTGAACGCTGACTGTGAAACATTACAATTAAGTATAACAGGGAATCCTAATGGTGAAGTGTTCCACTAATGCTTAATGGTGAATCCTAGTGGTAAACCTTTCTGCTTAATCCTAATGGGGATCTCTTACAGTGAACCCTAATGATGAATCCTTATGGCAGTTCCTAATGGTTAATCCTTATAGGGAACTCTTAGGATGAACCCCAATAGTGATGATTAACTTTAATGGTAAACACAGGGAACCCTACACTACTGCTGCCAAGGGTTCGTCAGATAATTAAGAGCGCTCAGCTTTGCAAAAAACGTTTAACATTTAATAGTGGAATTCCACATTTCTAGTGAATCTTTACTAACCCTAACCCTAACGCTGAGTATTAACGGTAAACTTTATGTTGCACTTATTTAATTTTGTGGGGTGGTGGTGGTGGTGGTGGGGGGATCCATGCTTAATAGTTCATCATTCGTTCCTTCATAGAATCTGTTAAATATTCAAAAAGAATTTAAGGATGTAGATGCTTGTGTATAAACCTTTAGAGATGGTGAACCCTAATAGTAATACCATACCCTTAACACTAATCCCAACAAGGTGCAACTGATGAGTACCTTCTCAGGTCTGCTCCAGAGGAGTCATCATGGTTGTGCTCTGAACCCAACTTTCTATGAAGCTGAGATATGTGAAGATACAAAATCCACTATACAGTAATTTATATGCAAAAAATAAATAAAATGTTATGGCACATTTTTACATTTAACCTAACACTAAACTGTTACAGTTAACCCTAAATGTGAACCCTAATGGTGAACCCTTACAGTTAACTCTAAACATGAACCCTTACAGTTAACCATAACAGTAAACTCTAATGGTTATCCCTAACAATTAACCCTACTGGTGAACCATTACAGTTAACCCTACTGGTGAACCCTTACAGTTAACCCTACTTGTGAACCCTTACAGTTAACCCTAATGATGAACCCTTACAGTTAACCCTACTGATGAACCCTTACAGTTAACCCTAATGATGAACCCTTACAGTTAACCCTAATGGTCAACCACTTAACCCCAACAGGAAACTATAATAACCCATACAGTTAACTGTTAACCCTTATTGTGATCCTTAAAGTTAACCCTAATTGTGAACCTACACAATTGACCCTAATATGTACCTTTTCCACTAAAAAGAACCGGGTGCTGGTTCAGAGCTAGTGTTGGTGCTGGTTCAAAGTTGGTTCCACTGGCGAACCTTCTAAGAACCGGTTTGCCTTTCCATCGGTTAGAGAGCCGTCACAGTGCCGAGTCTGACGTCACTGTATACGTGTCACGTGTCCCAGCAACGTTAGCGCAGCAGCGACAAACACAAACACATCAACAATGGCGGATGTTGCTTTACTGTTAATGCTCAGGGCTTTGTGAACCTACATTAACACCCAAACGCGGCGAATCCAACGTGTACGTTTAGCTCCATGTAATTTGTATAAACAGAGGTTGTAATCGAGAAAGTACATAACGTTATTTTATCATTAACACAGAAAGACGTTAGCTGTAGCATGTAGCTAACTACTATCATGTGTGCTGATAACTGATGATATCGCGGTAAAGTAAAAGTGTATTAAACATTAGTATACTTAAGGTACATTATCAAATGCGCTAACAGTAGCCCTGCCCACAGCCCCTGACACAAGCGGTTCTTAAGTCTAGACCAGCAACGTTTTGGTGCTACTTAAGAACCACTTTTCCTGGTACAGAGCCAGTGCTTTGGCTGTCGAAAAAAAAAAGAACTGGTTCTAAATTAGGCTCTGGCTCCGAACCAGCACTCAAACTGCCTCGGTGGAAAAGGGGCAATAGTGAACCCTAAGGCGTATTCATTTATGGTTAACCCAAAAAGTGAACCCTTAGAGTTAACCCTAATTGTCACCTGTAATGATGATATTTTTTTTGGTTAATCCCAATAGTGAACACTTACAATTAGCCCTATTGTTGAACCCTTACAATTAGCCCTAATAGTGAGCCTTTACAATTAACCCTAATGGTCAACGCTAAAGATGTCCAGTTATGGTTAACCCAAATAGTGAACCCTTTTATTTGAACCTAACTTTGAATCCTAACATATTCAACTATGCTGCACCTTAATGATAAATCTTTAAACCCTTGGGGAAATCCCATCAGAAAGACTGCCTGAAGGCCTACAGTCAACAATAATGGTACAACCTCACGATGATCCCTTTCAGCAAACTCTATTAGTTCGTGAAGGAGAACACTAATAGTAAAACTCTTGTGATGAATATTATTTTATCCACTCGGGCAGGCTTTCAGGTTCTTTACTTCCTGTTTAGGAAGCCAGCTGTTTTAAATTCACTGAAAAAACATCATTATTGCCATTATTATCATTGTTTGTTTTTACCTGTTTATTGTAAATCTTTTCGCTTAAGTACATTAAACGTTTTTATCATTTTGAGTGTGATTCGGAGCTGAACGCAGACGTGTGTAACTGTATCCAGACTGGGAGCAGCTGTTCCGTTTCCCAGCAGGCCCTTTTCCTAATACTGATTAGCACCCCATTAGGCGAGTCCTGCTAGCTTACTGCCTGCTGACAGTCTCTCCATTAACCTTACAGTGCATAGGCCAGTTATCACACGGCTAAGCATTATTGTCTGTTGAAACATTAAAAGCTTGAACGGCGGAGAAATAATAGTCTTGCCTTGCGCTGAGCCATGAACGCACACAACACAAAAGACACACGAGACACTTTAAACACACGAACAAATGCAGAATGCAATCTTTTGCTCCGACGTGATGACCGCTGGAAAGAAAAATGAGCTGTTGATTGCACAAATTCTCCCGCAACCGATTGCTCGGTCCCTCACTCAATTTCTCTCATTTTTTTCATCACTTCCTCCCTGCTAATCCCATTTTCAGGCTCGGTATGCTATAAGCCGTGAAATATGCTCCCTTCGCTCAGTGGGGAAACAGCAAGGAAACAGAAAAAAGGAGTTAAAAAAAAAAAAAAAAACACCTCCCAGCTCTAAATCATTCGGGAACTGTTCCAATTAAAAATGTTGCATGATGTATTCACACTCCGCTCTTCGGGAAAGTAGCTGCTGATGGAGCGGCTAAGCAGACCCGAGCATGACGTGCATCCGTCGCTCGGCTAATGCTCTTAAAACCTAACTGGTGCTTATAGGGATACGTCACCTATACAAGATATTGGTTGTGAAAAATTTAGAATTTTTCTTTTTATTATTATTATTATTTTTTTTTTATTGCAGGTAACAACAGGTAGCCCTTTTGGGGTAAATTAGTGCTGAACGCCAAACTTTAAGAGCAGCAGTAGGATGTCCTACCGTATCTGCCTTATTCCGCACAGAAGTCTGGATTTAGATTTGTTTTACTACAGAATTGAGCAGAGGACACAGATTTGTTCTGTGCTTCCTTTAGATAAGGAGGAAATACCTTGGTATTGGATTCAGTAAAGGTTAAAATCGCCATGTACATACAGTTACCTGAAAATAAAGCGAACATGGAACATACTGTAGATGGAGCCTCTACCTTATGGAGGATTATGTACAAATTGAGGAACTAAGACATTCTCACTGTTACTAGTTTAGCCTTTAGTTTACTTATGATTTGTATTATGCTGTGTGTTGTTAGTGCATTAAGATATGAACAGCGATTGGAATTGGCAAAGAAAAAGAAAGAGGAGCAGAAGAAGTAGTTCCAGAAATACAAGAAGAAGAAGATAAAGATACAGATAAAGAAGAAGAAGAAGAAGAAGAAGAAGAAGAAGAAGAAGAAGAAAGCGGAGCAGAAGAAGTAGTTCCAGAAATACAAGAAGAAGAAGAAGATAAAGATACAGATGAAGAAGAAGAAGAAGAAGAAGAAGAAGAAGAAGAAGAAGAAGAAGGATCACAACGTATACATTTTCTTTTCACAAAGCCTTCCTCAAGGGCCCCACAGTGGCAGCTTGACAGAGCTGGGGCTTGTACCCCAATCTTCCAAGCAACAACCCATAGCCTTAACCCAGAGCCTTAACCCACCACTGCCCCAAGAAGACAAAGACGATGATACAGAAAAAGGAGAAGAAGGATAATACCTGGCTAAAAGACAATACCAGCACCACAGTTTCAGCTAACAAATTAATCCAACAGCAAGAGTCCTTTAGCTTTACCTCACCTTCATATCAGCAATCAACTGATAAGCATTTATTCTAAAGTACGAGACACAGAACGATGATTTCAGTGACAGCTGCACACAACAAAGTGACAGTGTCATGGCCGACATTTGAGTTTCTTAATTGTAAGTAAACAGGGCACGACGTGGTAAAGCAATGAATTTAAACGATTGGCTAATTGAGTCGATGTCTGCGAGAGACACGTGTAAGACACGACTTATCACTTGCTTATGTAAATGTTGGGTAATTCTGCTGTGATACTAGCACTGATCAGCCAACACACAGTGATCAGAATTGTCACAACGTAATGCAGATATCCAGCAGCGTACCAGTACCCAACAGCGCACCGTCTGAGTATTCAGCTTCAGAATATAAACACAGTAAAAGTGAAATGGCAATAAAGGACTTTTAACTTGTGTATATTTTGTCCTAGTTTTCATAGTTTTCACCTGACTAAAAGCAAAGTCGAGACAAAAAAAAACATCTTTGAGCCTTTAAAAACTCTCTGATTATGTTATCAGGGAAGAGGATGCCGACGTGAAGGCCTCTGGCAAGAAGGCTTTTGCTAATGGTAAAATTCAGATAGCTTATCGCCTCTGGCTGGAGTGGAAGCAGTGGAGTGTTAGAGCAGAAATCTGGTGTACGGGTGAAAGAAAGAGGGGGGCGAGAGGAACGGCTTCTGCTCTACATCAGCCGGTGAGCAGAGGCAGGCTCTGTGGGGCTTTTCCCATCGGCCTTGGAGACCAAACAAGCGGCTGACAGAAACCTGGTGTGTTGCTTCCTGTGCGTCCGGTGGCGCACTTCCTGCGGAGTTAATGGCTCGGGTGTCACTCATCCCACAATTAATTACCTCTGGCCACCGGGTGTTAATGAAAGAGTCGCCCCACTGAGACCCGGAGGGGAAAAGAGTGTGTGTATGTGTGTGTAAGAGAGATGGAGGCTAGAGCAAGAAAGAGAGGGATGAAAGAAGAGAAACACAGGAGGTGCATTTGATATGCTGTCTCCCTCTGGGAAAAGGACAGCAAGTGTACGTGTGTGTGTGTGTGTGTGTGTGTGTGCGCGCGCTTGTGTATGCGTGCATGTTGGTGCTCTTATCCATTAGTCTCAATGATCCTCTCCCTGCAGAGCTGCTCTTTAAGGTTAACCATCGACATGAGCTAATTAAGCTGTGTGTAATGATGAATGCTATGGAAAGGCCGGATGTTACTGTACTCTAGGTGTGCTGTCAATCAAAGCCCGTTCTCTAATACTAACGCTAACAAACAAATTCCTCAGGGGGAAAAGAAGTGCGCTGTATCAACGAATAAAGAGGTAATAAGTGTGATCCGAGTTGATGTGTGTATTATTACAGGGCATTTCCATATAAACGGGGAGGAGTTTAGTTTTAAAGGAATGCATTCGAGTTTTCAACGATGGCATGATTCCATCCCTCCCTCCCTCCCTCCCTCCCTCACTTTCTACCGCTTATCCGAACTACCTCGGGTCACCCAGAGCCTGTCTCAGGTGTCATCGCGCATCAAGGCAGGATACACCCTGGACGGAGTGCCAACCCATCGCAGGGCACACACACACACACTCTCATTCATTCATTCATTCATTCATTCATCTTCTACCGCTTATCCGAACTACCTCGGGTCACGGGGAGCCTGTGCCTATCTCAGGCGTCATCGGGCATCAAGGCAGGATACACCCTGGACGGAGTGCCAACTCATCACAGGGCACACACTCTCATTCACTCACGCAATTGTCACACACTACGGACAATTTTCCAGAGATGCCAATCAACCTACCATGCATGTCTTTGGACCGGGGGAGGAAACCGGAGTACCCGGAGGAAACCCCCGAGGCACGGGGAGAACATGCAAACTCCACACACACAAGGCGGAGGCGGGAATCGAACCCCCAACCCTGGAGGTGTGAAGTGAACGTGATAACCACTAAGCCACCGTGCCCTCCGTTACGTCATTAAACATTTGTAAATAATGACCACGTAAAAAAAGAATAAATAAAATATACCTTTCAGCACAGCAGCTCTTTACAGGATGGGTTTGTATTTTTATTCCGGAACTAGACAGGAAACCTCTGGGCAAAACACCAAAATAAGCAAATATTGATATGAGCTGGAGATGTTTGTTTAACATTAACGGAAGGAGTCTCCAGTGTCTGTGCTTTAGAACATTCTCCATGTTTTCCTCCATGGGAAAGTCTTCAGGATGTTGTGTTGTTTTTTAGCTTTAGCTTTTAGAGTAGGAGAGAGAGGGCAGTGAGGGAAGCTGTGATAACAGGATATAATAATAATAATACTAATAATAATAATATTTTGTGGGTGTTTTATAACATGAAATGTAGCTATAGAAACAAAACTCATGCTGTTAGTAGAAAAAGATCACCTTCATGGCAGGAGGTGGAACGGATTCAGTTTTAGGATGCATTTTATTTTTGCAAAAGCAGAACCAAAGCATTCGATTCTGCTGACTTTGGAAGTAGCGTCTGTCTGTCCATCCGTTGGTCAGTTTATCCGTCCATCCTTTCACCCCCCCATAATCCATCCCCCTCAATCTCTCTCTCTATTTTTCCATCCCACCTACCTTTCTCTCTCAATCCATTAACCTTGCTCTCTTTCTCCATCAATCCACCCCACTCTATCTCTCTCTCCATCCATCCATCAACCCATCTGAACATTCATTCCTCCATCTTTCTTTCCATCCATCCATCCATCCATCCCCCTCTATCTCCATCCATCCATCCATCAATCCATCCATTCATCCATATCTATCCACCTGAGTCTCTCCATCCATCTTGCCATTTCTGTCACTCTTTCTCCATCCACCCCCTCTACTCTCCATCCACCCATCCATCCACCCATCCATCCATCCACCTATCTGAACATTCATTCCTCCATCTCTCTTTCCATCCATCCATCCATCCCCCCTCTATCTCCATCCATCCATCCATCCATCCATCTATCCATCCATCCATATCTATCCACCTGACTCTCTCCATCCATCTTGCCATTTCTGTCACTCTTTCTCCATCCACCCCCTCTACTCTCCATCCACCCATCCATCCACCCATCTGAACATTCATTCATCCATCTCTCTTTCCATCCATCCATCCCCCCTCTATCTCCATCCATCCATCCATCCATCCATCCATATCTATCCACCTGACTCTCTCCATCCATCTTGCCATTTCTGTCACTCTTTCTCCATCCATCCCCCTCTCTCTACTCTCCATCCACCCACCCACCCCCCCTCCTCCTGTAGGTTTAGAAGACCAATCTGTAATGTTCACACCTACACTTTGCAAACATGAGGATTCATGAGAGCCTTTATTTATTTTCTACTAGGTTTTAATCACGTCAAAAGAGAAAAACGATGGAGAAGTAAACATTTTTTTTTTGCACACGGCAATTTGGTTCTTTGTAACTCAGCAAGTTAAGTCACTCGGATCTGAACAGAGGTTAAGCTTCGATATTCTTAAACAAGGTGTTTCTCCAGACCACCGGCTCACATTTTGCTTCTGTCTCAAGAAAGCTGAACGTGACACAGGCTTTGGGGCCAAACAGGACAATAATGTCTCATCTGTGCAGTGCAGAAGCCTTCAAGCGTGATAAATTCAGCTCCTAAATCTGCCACACATCTTTATACTGCCAAGACTAACTCTGTCATAAAGTTTTATATCACAGAACCCAAAAAAATTCCCATCCTGCAGCCTGCGGGGACTCGTCTCATTCACTGTTGACTCACGACTCTGTCTGTTGAAACGAAGATGGTTTACAGCCAGCTCGCTTACAGGCTCTGCTTTCCAACCCGGACAGCAACGAGGAATCAGGAAGGAGGAACAGGTTTGTAATTAAGGGTCACGGATGAGCCACTGAAGAAGGTCAAAAGCCATCTGTTTACCCAAACACCAGCATGTGAATCCCTGTGACGCGGAACAAACAGGGAATATAAAACCCGTTAGCAAGCCTTCTACGGAAATGGTGAATTTTTAATAGATGGCAAGAGCAGCGCTGAGCGTAACGTGGCCCGGCAGCTGCTTAAAGGCACAACATAAAGATTCATGGCGCATCTAATTGGCCATGCGAAGGTCAACAAATGTACGTGAGGAAATGAGGAATTTGCACCAACGAGCGCATCTATCAACATGCAAACATATGGCTGAGGCCAACACCGCTACACACTCGGAGCTATCGCTCACAGCAAAACGGTGTGACCGGGGGAACAAAAACACAGGAGAGAGAAAGAAACAACAAGACAATAGGGACGTCATGCTGCGAGATCCTGACAGCACAATTATAACGTCAGGACTAATCACAATTAAAATGTTTTTTTTTTTCTTCAAGGAATAAACATAATTTATTCAAAGACTAAAAAGAAAATCAACTAATTAAGTAAGAAGGAATAAAATATTAATAGTTAAACAGGCAAAGAAAGATCGTCACGTCTCGACTATCTACTCACTGTTTTTTTTTTTTTGAAACGTACTCTAAGGCCAGGAGGAAACGTGATTACAAGTCACGCTCCAAAAAAAATAAAAACAAATAAAAAATCGAACAAAAGCAACATCTAACAGAAGGCTCGCCTAATTAGAGATGTTATTTAAGTCTGGCTAGCGTCCTCGTTTTCACTCGCTGAAGTGTTTAAATGAGACCGGGTGCTGCGCTCGCATTACAGTTATATAACAGTTTTTATTCTGCACTCTACAGGATTTTGTTCAGTTAGGTCACTAAGTGTGTTTCTGGATTACTGATTTCAAAAATCTGATCTAATTAATGAAACCTTTCCATCGCTGGAATGTAGTGTTAATTTCGTCAGACGAGACGAGACGAAATATGTTCGTCAACAACCTTTTTTTCATGGCTAAGACGAGACGATGACAAGACTGCACCACTGTCCAAAAACGCTGACTAAAGCCATATTCGGACGGGATTAGTTTTACGTGGGGACGTGGGGGTAAAGTAATTATTACCAGAGCTTCTCTGTGATTTTAGTCCCGTCCGAATGTGCCATCTCGGTAATCATTACGGACAATGTCAGTAAAGATTACGGCGACTTTTACCTTCTGTAAAAAGGTCCGCAAAAATTACCTCAGGTAATACTAATCCCGTCCGAATAGACCCGCTGTAAATATGTACGGTAAAATTTCATCATTTCCTGTTTAAATGTAGTTTTTGTCGCGTTTTGCAAGCATGGAGGCGCCATGTTGTCTGTTTGCGCACGTGATAACAGGAAGCAACGTCATACGCACATGACGACAAGGAGGTTACTGTGGTGCGTAAAGCGAGTTACCCCTCACACTTCTGCTAGTTTTACTGAGATGTCTTGTCCCGTGCGAATTGGCCAATTAATATTACAGACGTCCTGAGGTAAAATTGCACTACTCCACGTCCCCACGTAAAACTAATCCCGTCCGAATAGGGCTTAAGACAAATTAACATGCATTATCGTTGAAGAAAAAAGATGAGACGAAAATGTTTTGTATAAAATAAAAACTAAGATAAAATCTCTCTTCATTTTCGTCTACAATTGTCTCTGCTTTTTCATCAGCTGTTACGCCTTTAAAATATTCACAACGAGTTCGCAGCTTCGCGCTGTCTAGTGTGTGCGTAGAAACAATTCGTCCACACGCCGCTCAAAAAAAAAACTCCTGAGCGCAAGTCCACCCCTGGTCTAGGCAGGATTTTTGTGTTAAATTATATTTCCTGTCGCTGCGCAGGCTCTTTTATTGTACATGACAGCTTATGTCCCGATGACCGGTCTTTGCATTACGATTAAAAGCAGCATCAATAAAGTAAAAAATGTGATGTGCGGTCAAGTTCGAGTGAAACATATGTGAAACACTTTTTTTGCTGAAATGTTTATCAGTAATAATCTCAGTAATAATGTGTTATTTTAAAAAAGACTACAATTTTTTTGACTAAAACTAGACTAAAATTAAAAGACTTTTAGTCGACTAAAACTTGACTAAGATACCTTGAGTTTTCTTTTGACTAAAACTAGACTAAAATGACGAGACTTTAGTCGACTAAAACTTGACTAACAAAAAAAGATATGTGAATGACTAAATATGACTAAAACTAACAAGGACATTTGGCACAAGACTAAGACTAAATTAAAAATAGGTGACGAAATTAACACTACTGGAATGGAAATGGACTTACTGGACATTTTCAGTCAATATAAACAAATGAATTATTATTTTATAGCTTCGAGTCTGATATAGAATTAGTCTGGAGGGCATGGTATAGAAGACAAGGCTGGCTTTCAGTGGATATGTTTTTTCCTCTGTTGGAAAAACCATACACTGGATTTTACACACAGAATTGTGTGAGGTATGAGGAAGAGGGCAAACGGCACTGTTTCAGAGTGTGTTACTCTGCCCTGTGACACAGAGGTGTGAGGAGATGAGAGTGGTTCACGTTATATGTCTCGAAGAAATATAGTGTGGATTGTAAAGTGCTGACTGTTTGGAAGCAGCCTGATTCTAGATATAGAACAGAGAGAAAGAGAGAGCAAAAGCGAGAGCAAGATATTCAACATTGACTTGTGTTTCCACGCTGACAAGACTTGCTTTGGGACAATGCCACTCTCTCTCTC
>NC_083470.1:4555000-4622500 GCF_030014155.1 Tachysurus vachellii
TTTTAATGAGAGGAAATCTGAACCAGAAGAAAAGAATTCAGGTCTGTAGGTTCAGACTGCGGTTCTGCTCACCGCTACAGAAACACAACACAAGGCATGAACAAGTCTCTGATTCAACACAAAACAGGGAGACAACGGCAGTTAATAATGTAAACTCATCAAACTCACACAACGCTTAAACCCCAGCACCACACACTCCATTATTAACCACCATTTAGTTCTCATAACTGCACTTTATAAATAAATTATCTGATGTGGACCAAATTCAGCTGTTTAAGAGTAAGAGCTTACAAACACGTCGCCGTAATGCTGGACGACTCTGTCAAGACTGTGTTAAGTCTCATTCCAAGGACAGGAATGTGCTGAGAGACATTTGTGACCATCACTTGCTTTATGTGTGACAGAAACCAGCATAAGTATGAGTGTATTAATGAGAATAAAACTGTCAGGAGAGACGACAGACGGAAAGGGAAAAGAAGTGTGGATTAAAACTAAAACTGAATAAAAAAAAAAAAACAAAAAAAAAAAACAGAAGAAAATATTTGAATATAACTAATTAGTTAACTACTTTGCCTTAAAGGATTATTATTATTATTATTATTAGTATTATTATTATTCAATGCAACTTTCTGTTTTTATTCCTTAGGCAATAAAAAAATTGAGGCAACATGGAATATAAATAAATAAATAAATAAATAAATAGCTGTATATCAAAATGAGATTTTATATATAGATAAGAAAATATACTATATCAATATTTAAATATATGAATTCATGAAATATATATATATATATATTTTAAATAGCAATGAATAAAAGTTATCATTAACTTTAAAGTTAACAAGTAAACATTTAGTAAAATAAGTAGTATGTAGTACATCTGTTTCCTTTAGAGGTTTAAATACAGAGACTGTTTGTATTTAACTGTTGGTGACTATTTATTGGTTTGTTTTTATAAACACTAAAGAGCATTGCAATTCAATTTTTATATACAGCTACTAAACTACTGATAAAAACTTTTGACATAGCTATAATTTTATGCGGGCTAGCAAACTAACGGCATGAAATTAAAACTTAATACATTTTCATAATAAATTAACATAACTATCAGTTAGCTTAGCTAATTTAGCTTGTGAAAAAAACAGAATTAACCGGACATCAAATTGTAGTTAAATAACCTCAGTTAGCTAGCATGATAAAGTGGTGGGAGTGAGCTAGATAGAATGAGCTTTAAGGAAAAGTTTGCTCATGGAAAAACCTGGAACAGCTTGTTAAATGTTAGTTTAATGTTAGTTACTGTACACAACATCATGCTTTCATCATAAATACAGCCTTAATATTTATTCCACACTCGTATGTGTTTAAAATAAGATCAAAATCAAAAAGCTATCTTGAAACGTTCAACTTTACACCAACACACAATGAGCCTTTTCTCAATGAAAGAAGTGACTGTATGAACTAAACCACAATTGGGCGCACACTCAGCCAGAGCGCAAGTTTGTGTGAGATCCTAGTTCTAGGTTCAAAAGTCAAGGTCGAGAGGCTTTGGGGTATTGAAGTGACACACACACACACACACACACACACACACACAGACACAGGGGCTGTTGTTCAGCTTCGAGTCGCACACAAAAAGAGGAAGTGTAACATTCACACCCTCTACACATGAACACTGCTGTCCTTCACATACGAGTGTAAAAGAGAACAAATAACCATGCAGCAAAGAACTGGATCTGATACTGTATCAAGAGTTTCATATCACAATAGGATCAAATCATAGCACAACGAAGGAAAAGAACTGAGATACCCATTTCTACTGGGTGATTCGGTCATAAGAGTTGTTCTCAAATTATGTTTCCACCTTACGATGTTTTTGTTTAGTGCCAAAGCTTTGTTGTACATTTCGATACTGATTGGTCAGAAGGTTTTAATTCAATTCAATTCAAGTTTATTTGTTTAGCGCTTTTTACAATAGACATTGTCTCAAAAAGCTTTACAGAACATAGACCAGAAGGAAAACATAAGGAAAAATATAAAGAATTAATTAGTGTTAATTTCGTCACCTATTTTTAATTTAGTCTTAGTCTTAGTCTTGTGCCAATTGTCCTTGTTAGTTTTAGTCATATTTAGTCATTCACATATCTTTTTTTTGTTAGTCAAGTTTTAGTCGACTAAAAGTCTCGTCATTTTAGTCTAGTTTTAGTCAAAAGAAAACTCAAGGTATCTTAGTCAAGTTTTAGTCGACTAAAAGCCTTTTAATTTTAGTCTAGTTTTAGTCAAAAAAATTGTAGTCTTTTTTAAAAAATAACACATTACTACTGAGATTATTACTGATCAACATTTCAGTAAAAAAAGTGTTTCACATATGTTTCACTCGAACTTGACTGCACATCACATTTTTTACTTTATTGATACTGCTTTTAATCGTAATGCAAAGACCGGTCATCGGGACATAAGAAGTCATGTACAATAAAAGAGCCTGTGCAGCGACAGGAAATATAATTTAACACAAAAATCCTGACTAGACCAGGGGTGGACTTGCGCTCAGGAGTTTTTTTTGAGCGGCGTGTGGACGAATTCTTTCTACATACACACTAAACAGCGCGAAGCCGCGAACTCGTTGTGAATATTTTAAAGGCGTAACAGCTGATGAAAAAGCAGAGACAATTGTAGACGAAAATGAAGAGAGATTTTATCTTAGTTTTTATTTTATACAAAACATTTTCGTCTCGTCTTTTTTCGTCGACGATAATGCATGTTAATTTGTCTTAAGCCCTATTCGGACGGGATTAGTTTTACGTGGGGACGTGGAGTAGTGCAATTTTACCTCAGGACGTCTGTAATATTAATTGGCCAATTCGCACGGGACAAGACATCTCAGTAAAACTACCAGAAGTGGGAGGGGTAACTCGCTTTACGCACCACAGTAACCTCCTTGTCGTCATGTGCGTATGACGTTGCTTCCTGTTATCACGTGCGCAAACAGATAACATGGCGCCTCCATGCTTGCAAAACGCGACAAAAACTACATTTAAACAGGAAATGACGAAATTTTACCGTGCATATTTACAGCGGGTCTATTCGGACGGGATTAGTATTACCTGAGGTCATTTTTGCGGACCTTTTTACAGAAGGTAAAAGTCGCCGTAATCTTTACTGACATTGTCCATAATGATTACCGAGATGGCACATTCGGACGGGACTAAAATCACAGAGAAGCTCTGGTAATAATTACTTTACCCCCACGTCCCCACGTAAAACTAATCCCGTCCGAAAATGGCTTTAGTCAGCATTTTTGGACAGTGGTGCAGTCTTGTCATCGTCTCGTCTTAGTCATGAAAAAAAAGGTTGTTGACGAACATATTTCGCCTCATCTCGTCTGACGAAATTAACACTAGAATTAATATAATAAATACAAAAAAAATTGATATATATTTAGTTCACAATGTGTATGTATTTATCCCCAATGAGCAAGTCTGAGGTGACTCAGGCAGCAGTGGCAAGGAAAAACTCCCTTAAAATGGTAAAGGAAGAAACCTTGAGAGGAACCAGACTCAAAGGGGAACCTCATCCTCATATGGGTGACACTGGAGGGTGTGATTATAAATATACAGTCTGACAAATGTTTGGTGTTGATTACTTTCCACCAAACCATTAAAAGTAAAGCTGTGTCTCAGAAGCACAAAATGTACCGCTTAACACCAAGTTTATTTCTGTCAAAGTATAAATTCATAAGATCTTTCATATGTGGTGCTTTTAGATACTAAATCATCATCGTGAATAAAATCCCAATGTCATTTATAAAGGAACTTGACCACTGTAGTACTCAGTAGGTTCAAGATTGTGGTCACAGATGTGTTTTTGTTATCTATCAAAACTTACTGCAAATGGTTTGTGTTTTCTGGTTTCTGCAACTAGATGAATCGTCTTGTAGTGTGAGAGGTTACTCGAAAAAAAAAAAAAAACATATTTACACTTCCTCAGTTTCATGTCTGAGACAGACTTCGCTAGTGAGTCACTTAAGCCCGGCTGAATCACTGCGGTCGACATGGTCAGTGTGAATAACTTTAGACTGATTCGGAGCTTGTGGTCTCTTACCTCGACACTGCTGACTCTGCCCTCCTGGAAAGAGCACTCGGCCACGTTGTTGGTGCAAATGTGTCGATATTTGCACCAGTTGCATGGGAAAGGGCTGCTTACGCACGACGAACACCTGCGGAGAAAAAGAGACAGCGAGATAGATTGAGAGCAGATAACATGAAAGTACTGTACATCGATTTAACGGCTGGTCCAGATCGTCTTCCATTTATGTTATTGTCGTTATTTCTGCTCACTGGACCGAAGTGGGAGACGAAGGGAGTGGGTCACGGAGTTGCACCACAGAGCCGAAACATATTAAAGGCCATAAAAAAAACAACATGAAGCTGCAAGTGTGTGAGATAGGAAGCACACACAGTGTCTTGAAAAACACATCAGAACCTACTAAATGAGTTTAGTAGAACAAAATGAATACACGTTATATTTAAATGTGGCCCTTGTGCTCACCACGTGTTTGCAGCATGTTAACATCTTGAGTGTGCCCCAGGTCACATGCGAGCTCTGGAGGAAGTGGCGTAGTAAAGACCATGCCACGGAAATCTGATCGTGCCATATGTCGCGAAGCTTCCACGTTCACTTTGACATGCACAATTACTCCTACAGGGTCACTGAACCTCTGATGGTTACAAGTTGAACTTCTAACTATTTAACTGTGGCACAAATAGGCCAATTTGACTCGTAATTGAGATCATGGTGACCTGCAGTACACCTGGCTTCCACATAGTCAGGAAAAAGGGAAAATGTTTTTGTGGGTGTTTACGATACCAGATCTGTTTAAAACCCCCACTGGCTATGGTTTTCAAGGTCACCCTGCATTTTCAGATAGACAGAAAATGCACGTAGTGATAAAAGAGAAGTATTCTTGGCATACCGTTAGTGTGAGCCTAAAGCAGACACTTGGATTGTGAACAGGGACTAAACACTTGGCAATTGTATGAGAAGAATGCACTTGTACTCTGTGAATGAAGTAAACACTGGGAGCAAGCCCTTGAGGTCTCTAAAAGGACTAAGCACTTGGTGAATGTCTGAAGAGAACGCACTTGGAGACTGTATAGTTACTAAGCGTCTTGGAGAACGCACTTGTAAACTGTATAGAGACTAAACACTTGGAGCCTGCACTTGAGAATCTCCAAAGGTCTTAAACACTTGGAGAACACATCAAGGCGAATGCAGCTGTAAACCGTTTAGGCACTGAGCACTTGGTAAAGGCATAGGATGGTGGAGAATTGGTGAAAAAATATGGAGAAGTAAACTAGTAAATGCATTAGAAAGAACTTGGAGACTGTATACAGTAGGTTGCTAGGATTGACGAGGTTTGTATGAGAACACTCCGAGGCTTGCCGTACGTTTGGCCGACCTACAACTGAGACCGGATACAAATGAGCAGTGGATTACAGGATAACAAGATACAAACGACCCATGGATTAAAGGTCTTGCTCAAGGACCCAATGGGGCAGCTTGGTGGGCTGCGACTTGAACTCACAGCGTTCTGATCACTTGCAGATTGCCTTAAACACCACTTCTGGAGATTCCCAACTGTAAACGTTCCTGTGTCTTCCCAAGGACAAAAGAGCAACTAACAAACATGAATTCACAAGAAGACTGAACTACTTTACTCATCATAATCATGACCCCAAACAGAGAACAAACTGATCTCCAATTGGTTGGGATTGCATTTCTTCAAATGCAATCAAACTGCTGCTTACTGCCATGTCGTCTCTACAAACCAACGTGAATTTCAATGAATTCCATACTTCCAAACAGAGATCCTAGTTCCCAAATGTCTATATCATAACCCTCTCCCAATGAGCACACTTCCATAAATACCTGGGTCTTTCAATGAAGTCTCACTTCTAGCATGCCACTAGTGGTGATGTTGAGATTTTCGTTTGCTCATCACTCACTCACTCACTCACTTTCTACCGCTTATCCGAACTACCTCGTGTCACGGGGAGCCTGTGCCCATCTCAGGGGTCATCGGGCATCAAGGCAGGATACACCCTGGACGGAGTGCCAACCCATCGCAGGGCACACACACACTCTCGTTCACTCACGCAATCACACACTACGGACAATTTTCCAGAGACGCCAATCAACCTACCATGCATGTCTTTGGACCGGGGGAGGAAACCGGAGTACCCGGAAACCCCCGAGGCACGGGGAGAACATGCAAACTCCACACACACAAGGCGAAGGCGGGAATCAAACCCCCAACCCTGGAGGTGTGAGGCGAATGTGCTAACCACTAAGCCACCGTGCCCCCCCCGTTTGCTCATCTCTTCACCCTTATTTACTCTGATTGTTTGGTTCATCCGGATATGCCTAGCCTAGCTAAAGCTGTCTGCTGATCTCCTGACACTTGGCGCTTGCATCCCTGCCCATGACTGATATTTCTTCAACTGTGAGCAAACAAAAAACAAACAATAAAACTGAAAAAACAAAAACTACCCCCTCAGTGCAAGCATGCAACCAACAGGTAATATTTGTACCAATTACAGTGTTCCGGAGGCCAGTACAGACTCAGATCACTGCATCTTTCTTGCTCAAAAGACATCCTTTTGTGTCAAAATGTCTTCAAGTGAATTATATGAAAACTCTCAGGAGGGAGGTTTCCCCATCTTAGAGATTATATGCATGATACTACAATATAAGATTCCCAGAGAGGGCTGCAAGAAGAACTCCATTAGGAACCTATTCTAAGAACCTTCAAGATTTTTGAACATATAGCTGGTGAGTTCATGAGAAGAATGCACTTGTACAATACTACACAAGAATTAAGAAGTTACATAAAAATGTATTATGGGGTAACAAATAGGAACACACACTTGGTCTGTATAGGGACCAAGCACTGAGAATACACTTGGACACTATACAGGGACAAACCATTTTTGTGAAGGTGTGTGGAGATGGCACTTGGACTCTATAATACTAGTAAGCACTGGGAGCATGCACTTGGTGCTTGTATGGGGATTGTACACTTACTAATCATATCTTTCCCTCCAGGGATGTGCTTCAAAAATCCCCCTCAGAAGGCTCTTAGCAGTCTGAGCACATTACACCCTGGAGCTGCACTGCTCAGAATAATGCATCTCTCTCCCTCTCGTGTGCTTTCTCTCTCTTTCCTAATAGCACTCTGCTGGTCTAAAAAACACCTCCATTGCTCCCTGAGATGTTTGAGACGGTTGCAGTGAGCTTGAGCTTGCCTCGTGCTCTTTACAGAATTATAGAGTATTACTCTACCCCCACAATGATGGGTGGCAAACACAATATCTCTGGCAGAAGGATTGCTCAGGCGCGAAATAATGCCTGGATTATGACAGGCCGAGCTAATGTTGCAGAGCCCATATCTGGACGCTGGTGCTGTCCTCACTTTTTAAAATGA
This sequence comes from Tachysurus vachellii, assembly GCF_030014155.1. Classification (NCBI taxonomy): domain Eukaryota; kingdom Metazoa; phylum Chordata; class Actinopteri; order Siluriformes; family Bagridae; genus Tachysurus; species Tachysurus vachellii. Next base: position 4,562,481 of record NC_083470.1, read on the forward strand.
ATGCGCTGCCGAGGGTTGCATTATACCCAGGATACAGGAGTCGTATTGGTAAATGAGGCAGTGGGGAAAACTGCAGTCTGTATGTGCAGTAAAGACCGCTCGAATATGCAGAGTCTGGATGAAAGATGCTGTGTCAGGGTTTTAAACCTAAATCAATTTACTCAGTATTAACATAGGCAGAGGAAAGGCAAGAACGGAGCGTAGGCAAACAGTGACACGTGCTTTTAGAAAACCACACAGGAAGAGCCTGTTTTGGACAACGATCTAATTGTTTAAATGCGGCCGCGTGGGTTCATCGTGTCAAGGTGGACGTGTACGGTTGTGACCTTGAGCTTGAAAGAAAATGGCGCTGCTTATCTTTCACAACAGCTCTAAATCCTTGAGGGTCTGAGTACTGGATGAGTTAATCTGAGTTGACACAGTGTTATGATCTAATGTTAACTTTGCCCTAAGCCAACCGCTCGGTTATTTATCGAAATATAAAATGCAAAAATAAATCTTATCATATGCCCTCTTCACTTGAGACGACGAGTACGGATCACAGGACCGTCTCTCTTAAGTGTTTACTTGGTTTCACTGTCCCAGAGGCCACATATACAGTAATAATACCTGAACTTGACAGGCACCAAAGTCACGATTCTTTCAGGGTCACTGACAGGCAGTAAGACCATCACTTGCTCACTAATTCCTCACTGATAATTCACACAAAGGCCACAGTATAAGGCCAAAAGTATGCAGACACCCGACCAATCACACCCATACAGTATGTGCTGGCTGAACATCTGGACCAATCCCATTCCAGATTCCATCCCATTTGCACTTACCTGGGAAAGGCTTTTGACTGGGAAGGGTTTCCATTAGAGATTGGAGCGTGCCTGTAGGGATTTACATTCATTCAGCCACAAAAGCACTAGTGAAGTCAGGCACTAATGTTGGGCAAGAAAGCCTGGGGTGCAGTCAGTGCTCTGATTCATCCCAATGGCGTTTAATGAAGTTGAGATCAGGGCTCTCTCTGGGCCACTTGAGTTCTTACATACTAACCTCGGCAAACCGTGTCTTTCTGAATCTTGCTTTGTGCCCAGGGGTTTGTCATGCTTAAACAGATGTGAACCCTTCGGTTCCAGTGAAGGGATAATCTAACAGCCTAAGATGACATTCTATACAACTGTGTGTCCATTTTTGTGGCCATAGTTTGGGGAAAGGCCAAAATCTGGGTGTGACGTTCACATACTATTGTCTATTTAAATGAGACCAAGGCAAAAAGCAACACCAGTTTTTTTCTGACACGTAAAGAGGCCATGTCTGCTTCACCGAGATTGACGGGCACAGAGACCACACCTTCGTCTGTGATGCAGGAAATTAAAAAAAATTTTATTTACTGCTCTTTTATTTATTTATTTTTTAAAGAATTGCATCAGACTGCTTTTGTATCGATTCAACGTTGAACCTAATAAATCTTCACCACCTGCTCTTACAGAATGATATCCATAAGCTTGTAGAGAATTCTCAATAAGGACTAATTGCAACTAAAATAATCTGCATTTCGTGGCCTCCCATGTTTCCGCAGTCGCTTCCAAATCTAGGTTGAGCGCCGATGTCCTGAAGTACACGCTGGTTAATGAATGCATGCTGTGAGCCAAAAACTGAGAAGCAATCCTCACAAACAGATGCTTGGGAGGATGAAAGAGAAAGAAAAAAAGATTTTTCTTTTGCCTTTTTTTTTTTTCTCCAAAGGTTTACATAAGAGATTTCGTAACGCTACTCTCCTTAAGCGCGCTATAGCATCCACATGGAAATGCTTCAAATGATGCTTTGCACAAGAATACCGTCCATCAATCAAGGACTCAACTCCTCCAAACTCAAATGCATCCCACTTTTCTTTTCTCAGGTGGTCGTTACGGCCCTAAGGAAGGAGGGATGCTAGCGGGTGAAGAATTGTGGGAAATAAAAATGGAGGCCGGTGGTTAAGCGCTCCCACAGGGCTTTTGTGAGAGGAGAAAATCTGGCACAGGATCAGGGCTGGCAAAAAAGGTAGAAGAGCTTTGCTTCTCTCTGGAGCGAAACAAAAAAACAAAAGCTTGGTTCACAATGTGCGATTGTGCTTGCTCGCTGTGTTAAGTGATGTACTCGGCTCTGCTCAATGGCAGAAAAGCACGCTGATAGAAGACTGAAATGATCAGGAGGTTCTGGCCTCTAGGATTAGCAGCTGCTTTTCCACCCACTGAGCTGAATCACAGAGCGTCCATACAATGTCCTGTCAAAACGAACACTCGCACACACAGATCAAACCCAAGCTCCTGTCCAAATCTTTAAAAACAACAACAAAAAAAATCCTTCGTTTCCACTAACACGGTGTCGGCGTTGTTTCGGTTAACCAGGTCACGTTTTGACTATTTCAGAGAAAAAAAACGATCTACAATTCGGCATCTCCTTAAACCGATTCCACCTCAGGGGTGTCTCTAGGCCCTTTTTAGGGGGACTTTAGCCCCCCTAATCTTCTGCCCAGCCCCCCTAAAAAAATTAATTGATTAATTATTTTTTGATCGCTTCAGTCCCCATGTTTCGGCTCCTCCCCTGAACCGAGTCTGCGTGGATTCAGCGCGTTTTTCAATCCGCAGGGACGGCTTTTATGTTATTTTCTGGTTAAAAGTTGGTTAAAAGTTGATTTTATTTTGTCAAAAAAGTTCCTTATCTGAGGTTTTTATGTGAGCATAGAAATACAAACAATAAAATGGTGTGTTTGTACTGGAAACGTGTGTACGTGTGTTTGTACAGTGAGTAATGTATCAGGAAGTCTTCATTGTAAAAAAAAAAAAAACGACATTCACAACTCAAAATTTTCTAGTGACTGGTCACATCTAAATTTTTCATTTTTTTTTACAGTGAAATACACAGGGAATAAAATGGAATAGTGGATTGCAATAAGGTTAGTAGTATACAACCCTACCCTGGGGGCTGAGCCCCCCTAAAATGAAAATTCTAGAATCGCCCCTGTTTCACCTTGAAATGCACCTTAATCAAAACAACTAAAGTATATGAGACTTAATTATATATAGTGTACTGATAAATTCTTGATTCAGATTGCTGAAGGTGTTGATTCATTTTCTATAACGGCAGCTCTGACAGACGTTCTGGCTACAGCTCAAATCACAGGTTTATAATAATGTGTTAGTTGTAATACATTTCCATGGTAACCACTAACGAATGACTAATAGATTGTATAGATGGACGCTAAAAAAAAACCCTGAGAGATTAAACAATGTGGAAATAATGAATGCTACATTATGTACACGCATATATACAATAATTTCCAGCTTCAGATGTCCGGACAATGTGACAGATAATAATGATGCACAAAATTCGGTTTGTTGTGACTGGCAATGAAAATGTTCTTCGATATATCTTTGGTTAAACTGAATAACTTGCACTTATTAACCCCAGCATATCTTTAAATATCTTGGAGTTGTTGCCATGGTGATGAAGTGATTTCAAACACTCACCACCCTTTCATAGCACACCATGTCCCCCCCCTCCCCGTACACCCCCTCGTACCCCGCCCTGCCAAAAGCCCCTTGATGTCACAGATTCTTGGTTCGACACCAGCAGCATTTTGTTGACAGACAAGAGTCGATATCCTGGTCAGAGTTGTAGCGTATTCACAGCTTATCTCTCCAACAGTATCCAGAATTATATTTAAAATAATAATAATAATAATAATAATAATAGTTTATGCAAAGCAAGGTCTGTGTGATAACAGCTATATGCAGGATTCGCCCCATTATTTTGCTCAGAATTAGAAAAACAATTATTTCTGAAAATGATCCAGCCAAAACTTAATAATAAAAAACTAAATTATTTAAACACCTTGTTTTCCTTTTTGTGGAGGCAATAAAGTGTGAAACAAGTCTTGATTAGACACGTGGTAGGTGAAAGCAACCTAATACACACACACACACACACACACACACACACACACTCACTTTGACACTTAAACACTTACCAACCAACCACACACAAACATGCAAACACACACAGGGATACACACAAACACACACTTCCCAATCATGCACTCACACACACGGACACACAAACACAGACACTCAAACACACACTTCCCAAACATGCACTCACACACACAGACACACAAACACAGACACTCAAACACACACAGATGCACACATACACACACTTCCCAATCATGCACTCACACACACGGACACACAAACACAGGCACTCAAACACACACAGATACACACACTTCCCAAACATGCACTCACACACGGACACACAAACACAGACACACAAACACAGACACTCAAACACAGACACTCAAACACAGACACTCAAACACACACAGATACACACATACACACACTTCCCAAACATGCACTCACACACACGGACACACAAACACAGACACTCAAACACACACAGATACACACATACACACACTTCCCAAACATGCACTCACACACACGGACACACAAACACAGACACTCAAACACACACAGATACACACATACACACACTTCCCAAACATGCACTCACACACATGGCCACACAAACATAGACACGCAAACACACACACACTTAATAATGCACACACACATGAACACAGACACACATGTGGGGACACACACGGGGACACACACGGGGACAGACGTGGTCAAGTCCAAAAGTCATAGCAATGAAGAAGCTGGCCCAAACACTCGAGACCTCCCGCTTAATTAAAAGAGGTTCACTTCAACACTCCATCAATAAGCAAATTTTTCCATTCAAGCAGGTAAAACATTTTCCTTTCATTTCTGCCATGTCCATCCTGGCCAACTTCTCCCAAAATATCACCAGGGTTCCAAAGTCTGCAGGTTTCCAAAGCCTTGAGGCACACTCACAGTTCTCCAGCCTTTCACAAGTGGTGTGTGGATCAAGGCCGAGCCTTCTCATTCATACAGGAGTGTGTGTGGACACTACACCTCGGGCTCTCTCTCCTTCACACACAGCGGCTCGCTGCTCTTCAGCCAATCCCGGCTTCTATTTCACGCCGACCTGCCCGGGCCGGGCACGAATATTAGGGCTAACAGCATGAGACTGGAGCGCACTCCAATTTGACCAGTCTCCACTCACACCTCTGAGCCAATTACTCTCATTTGATGACATTCTGCAGCGAGGCAGGACCTTTTCCACAGTGTCAGTGGCAGGGCTGGATTTCTTGAGAAGGGGATGAGAGCACTAGCAGGGTGTAATTTGCCAGTTAAGTGGCGCTTGATATCCTCCCTAAACTGAGCGCTTGTAACTGCGGCCTATAAGCAGATATCTGGATTTACGTCCGAACGACGCGTAAATAAACGTGAAACACCACGCGGTCGTGAACTGACTGTAATTTTGAAAGTTTATTATGATAATAATAAATAAATGATCAAATTCACACCCAAAAGGACTGGAAAGACATTTATAACCACCACGAGCCAATCATATTAGAGTATGCAAATAATATGCAAATGCAGGTGTGAGGTTTCGTTGCTGCTTTAATGAAGAAGGTATTTCAAAAGTTCTAGAAACTAAACAAACGTGGAAACTAAATACGTGGAACACACTAATAATACAACACGTTATTAATAATAATATAATAATAATACGTGAATAAACCTGTCATACATTTCAGCATGTGTTCTACTGTTAAATGGTCAAAATGTGTTCAATTCTGGTTAATAGTTAAAAAATAAAAATAAAATAAATCAATAAATAAATAAATACAATTGCAGCGCTACACTCGTGGGAGTGTAGATTTGATTCGAACGGTGAAACGTGAATGCGGAATATTTTTGAAATTTTGCTGTAATAAATAAATAAAAATAAGACATTTGAAAAAAAATAAATAAATAAAAAATCTGATCTAGATCTGTGGTGCCATTACTTTTACAATCACCTGATCACCCGTTTCCTCTATCGACTGCTACCTTCACCCGGAATCTGTTTTCAAGTTTTATTATTTTGATCTAATCTAATTTTTACAAAATAAATTACATCTACATATGATTGCAATTGCTAGTTCTAATGATTTGTTTGCTCTTTCTGCCACCCATGATACCCTCACACCCCCTCTAACCCCCCTCCCTAATACTCCGTGTACTGACTTCTTATATTGCTAAACTCTTTGATTAGGCATCAATTCCACACGAGGAGTCAAATATATTGCTAAAAAAAAAAAAAAAAAAAAAAGCAAACTTTCAGACACTGCACAGGAAGTCGACGAGTTGAAGTTTGCCGCTATTTAAGCACCCAGACGATTTTTAGTTGACATCTTTTGATTGTGTGCTGTATATTTTTTAAACTGAACGGTGACTTTTCTTTTTTTGGGCCTTTAGGCATTTTAGAAACTCCTGAAAGATGTAAAGGAAAAAAAAAGAAAGAAAAAAAAAACAGTAATAGTGAAGTTTCAGAACACAGCAATTAGTGCAAACAATAAAAACCTGAGGAGTTTTTTTTTTTCCCACTTCTGTTGAAAAGTTGAGCTTATGGAGAGGTTTCAACAATAAGATTTGTTCTCCTGCTATTTGAGACACCGGAAATTAAAGCGAGAACACAATCGAACCCTGAAAGAATATTTTAGTAAGAATAATGCTTTATGCTTTTTGTAATATTGTGCAGCACTTTGAGCAATTGAAATGGCAGTAAAATGTGCTATATAAATGAATAAATGTGAAAGTTGAAGTTGAAGTAACAGCAAAAAAATAAAAAAATAAACTAAAAAAAAAACCCCACTGTATTCCTATAACATGCTTCCCCTTCTTTTATTTTAAGAAACAAAAAACATATTCCAAAAACCTAAAATTGTTTGATTTACTTTTTCACCTTTTCATGTTCCTGTGAAGATCGAAATACATTCATGCTAAAAAGCGACATTCACTCATGCTAGTATGTAGCATTGTTTAAGTCCGGATGAGAAAAACACAGAGCCAGAAAGTATAACCTACATCCAGGTGTAGAATTTATACACATCACTTGTTAAAAAGTCATTTTGTTCTATGTCCTGTCGTCTTCTTTGGCAGATTAGCAATACAAGCTATCTAGCTGGTACTAGCTATGCTACCTATCCACCCAAGAGGCACGAAGGTTCACTGCTATTTCCTTCCCAGCTTTCTTCTTATTTACAATATGGTAGTGAAGTGACGTGACGTGACATACTGTATGGCTAAGTACGGTGACCCATACTCAGAATTCGTTCTCTGCATTTAACCCATCCAAAGTGCACACACACAGCAGTGAACACACACACAGCAGTGAACACACACCCGGAGCAGTGGGCAGCCATTTATGCTGCAGCGGCCGGGGAGCAGTGGGGGGGGTTCGGTGCCTTGCTCAAGGGCACCTCAGTCGTGGTATTGTTGGCCCGAGACTCGAACCCACAACCTTAGGGTTAGGAGTCAAACTCTCTAACCATTAGGCCATGACTAGAGGTTTATTTATGAAAAGGGATTTAATTGCAGACAGGATGCAAAGGAAGGTGAGGAACTGAAAACACTCAGATCAAGAGCAACGGTTCGAGACGAGTTCGAGTTTTGTGTTTGTTTGCGCGATCGTATTAATCTTTATTAATGAATGAGAAGTTGTTTATTGAATTGTCTAAGTGAAAAGTTGTTTAATCGGTTGTTTGTTTGATGCTAGATGAAATTACAGCTCGCACAGAGAAGAGTGATTTCCTCACACAGTCAGGATGTCACGCACGTTAGATAGTTACACGTCTCCCTGAGGTCTAAATCGGTTTGGTTTGTAATCAGATACTGGCACTGAAAATGTCTGCGGTGCTTCCTGGATTTTGAAATAAAGTCTTTACAAAAGCATTTTTCTTCCTTTTTACCTACTATGCTAGAACGTTACATCAGAATGGATTGAAGAAAGTCTGTAGTTTAAAGTAGAATACAGTAAAGTGTACAATCGTGTAGTCTAAAACAGGAGGGAGCATACTCACGATTGCAGGACGCTGCAGTTATAGAAGACGAAATCGGTGGTGATGAATTTGAGCCCAGTCTCTTTCGACTTGAGCGACAGTCTGACCACTCGTTTATCCCCTGAGAGGAGAGGAGAGGAGAGGAGAGGAGAGGAGAGAAGGAAAGGTAAGAGAAGAGAAGAGAAGAGAAGAGAAGAGAAGAGAAGAGAAGAGAAGAGAAGAGAAGAGAAGAGAAGAGAAGAGAAGAGAAGAGAAGAGAAGAGAAGGAAAGGTAAGAGAAGAGAAGAGAAGGGAAGAGAAGAGAAGAGAAGTCAGAGAGATCAATTAGAACAGGAAATGACCAGTTCCAGCTATAAACAGCACAGTAATTATCCTCCTACCTGCTCGGACATTCAGAGCATCTCTAATACATTTATCTACTTCCTCCTTCTGTGAGTGAAATGCACTTCCATTTCTGAACACGGCCTCAGCTTTCCATTAATGACCACAGCTTTTGGTCTTCTAATTATACTTTTGTATGTGTGTGTGTGTGTGTGTGTGTGTGTGCACTTCACATCACCATAATTGGCATAATATTTCCATTTGGATTTTCATGCCATGATTGACTTTAATGGAAACATTAGGTTTATTTAAATGATGGAAGGTCAGCAGTGTTTTTAGGGTTCGTAGGTTCTTTCTTTCTTTCTTTCTTTCTTTCTATCTGTCTGTCTGTCTGTCTGTCTGTCCATCTATCCATCCATCCATCCATCCACTCTATCTCCCATTCTGCCCTAAAAGTAAAAGTAAAATTCAGACCGAGGATAGCAGTGTTTAAATTGCAGTGTGTGTGTGTGTGTGTGTGTGTGTGTGTGTGTGTGTGTGTGTAGATGTGTGCTGTATGTAAACGGTAAACCTGAGAGTAATTTAACACTGTAGGTGACTCGGCTCTCCAGTTTGTCTAATAATAAACTGCTAACGAGGTCAATCTGTAAATATCTTCCAAAGTAAACCAACAATCGGGTGATTTATTTTTTTTCCCGCCTCTGCTTCATTACCGCTGAATGAATCCGGACTCTATGCAAGCAATCTGGAGTCTGTAACAAATACAAGACAACAGAATTCCTCTGTGGTGACAGGATGTGTGTGTGTGTGTGTGTGTGTTAGTTATTTGTGGCTTCTTTTAGTTTCTCTGCTTCCACTAATGGCTGCATTTTCCTGGATGTGAAATGATGCACACGGGCCTCATTTACTTTTCCATTCACAAGTCGGATTAAGACGGATTAAGCGGAAAGGTCACAGGAGGTTACTAGTAGATGCTGTGTGTGTGTGTGTGTGTGTGTGTGTGTGGCATTATTTAAAATGTGATTTTTAATCATTGCAATAAATATAGACGCGTCAATATGAAAGAAATTCTGACGCTCGAGCCAAGTTTGACGTATTCGCAGTGTTTCGATACTGAATATTAAAAATGCGTATCAGGTTCTTCTAAAAGATTAGATCAGATTTTCCCATCTGATCCACACGGATCTATTATTTGTGTCAAACCGTGACTCAGAACTCATACAGTCAAGGTTCGTTTTAAAGCTACATTGGAAGCTGATGTAAAGCGAGATGCTTAAGATACAGAGATCCGACAGTCAGTTGAAAATACGAATCAAAGAGAGGTACAGAAAAAAAAAAACACTCAAACTGACTAGTTTGTGTAAACTTGCGCCTCGGGCAGTAAAGTAACCCAGCGTGGCCTTTTGGTGCTGCAGCCTCAAGGTGCCACTGTACTGAGGATGCTGATGTTACTGAACGTAGATATAGAGTTCTTATTGAGCGCGGTGGCAGGGGGCGTGGCCGAGTGTCGGTTTGTGAATAGGGGACGGAGTCGAGAGCAGGAGTGCTATAGATGAGTCTGGACTAAAGTGGGCTCTTTCTGAGAGTTCAACTCCTGCTGGGATGTTCATAGTTATATGTTGGGAAGTCGTAATTACGACATCTGTTGCGTTCGAGTTACAGCAATGTTTTGAAACTTTACTTTAAGAAAATGACGAACGGTCATTTCCGTTACATTTTATATCGTAAATTGTGCGACGCTATTAAGAACAGCTTCTGAGATCTGAGATTTTAACAAATTTACAGTCAATTGCAGACGTTGCCTCCATTCAATCTGTGATGGTTATTTTTTTTACTCACACGCTCCTGATTCGGAAATTCTGCGCTCAAAGAAAACCCAGAGTTTCCCACGCCGTCGTCGTGGCGTTTACGCGCGTTCGATTCGTGAAAACGATCGTTACGATGACGCACCGTGTGTTTCAGTGAGATAAAGGAGAGAGATGAGATTAACTCGGGCGCAGCTCGGCTTCCACGTCAGTCCTTCCTCTTTGTTCTCATCCGTTATACCATGTCTTGATGGCTTTTCCTTCCAGCTAAAAAAATATCTAGACCTTTTCAAGACTTCTTTTATATATATATATATATATATATATATATATATATATATATATATATATATATATATATATATATATATATACATATATTTATATATATATATAAATATATATACACACACACACACACACACACACACACACTGCACAGACTTTCTATATTCAGTTCTTAAAGGTCACTAAATGCATCACGGAAAAATGAAAGGTTTTAAAAAATGAAATATTATCTGCGGTGTCGACATCACTGACAGGAAAGAGAACAGCGGAAAGAAAAAAAATAAACAAAACACCGAATGATAAAACAAGCACGTTTTTTTGTCAATAAAAACACAGCGACTACTTATTTTCTAGTAGCTTACAAGACAAAAGCTTGTCGGGTCAAAGGGCATCTACATCTCTTTTTTTGGGGGGGAAGAAAGAGTACAAAGCAAAAAATAAATAAATAAATAAATAAATAAATAAATCCACATTACAAAAAAAAAAAGAAGCAAAAAAATGTTTTTTCCCCTTAAATATTTCTAGATCTTCCAGTTTTATGATGTCCTTACGAACTCCTATTCCACTGCATTCAAAATATAAAGATATAAAGATAAAGAAAAAAAGCAATTTATGCGTGTGTGCTTTCCTGAGCGGTGCTGATGCTGCATGTCGATTCTGTGGCCGTGTCTCACCGTATCCGTGTGTGAGCGTCGGGACGTCTCGCAGTGATGGGGACATGCACAGGATCTGTCCTTTAGGCAGCACCTCTCCGGGGGTCTCGCTCAGGTCCTCGAACACACACGTCACCCCTGCAGAAAGGTTCGGCACATGTGCCACCTTCACACTCAGCTGGAGCGCGACAAGGCGAACACACACACACACACACAGAGAGAGAGAGAGAGAGAGAGAGAGAGAGAGAGAGAGAGAGAGAGAGAGAGAGAGAGAGAGAGAGAGAGAGAGAGAGAGAGAGAGAGAGAGAGAGAGAGAGAGAGAGAGAGAGAGAGAGAGAGAGAGAGAGAGAGACATGAGAATTCATATAAGATGTAAAAGTGACAGCACGTTTGGAGTCTCTGTAAGTAAAAACACTGCTGAATCTCCACAGAAGTGTCTTCCATCAAAGTGTTCTGTTGCAGCTTTGGCCGCCGTGCAGTCGAACATCTCTACAATTTTATTTGATAGTTTCACTTAAACAGGAATTATTAAAGTAATAGCTATGCAGGAATGAGCGCGGGATAATAACACACACAGTCAAAGCCTATAACTCAGTTGGATTCATAAAGCAAAGATATACATATATATTTATTAAAAAAGAAAAAAAACACACTCAGACAGACACAAAACTCACTCAGACAGACACAGACACACACACAGACAAACACACAGGCAAACATGCACGCACGCGCACACACAGACACAGACGAACACGCACACAAACAGATACATACTCACACAAAGACACACTCATACAGACACAAACACACACTCACACAGACACAGACAAACACACTCAGAGAAAAACACACTCACACAGACCAACACACACTCAGACACAGACACACTCGGACACAGACAAAACACACACTCAGACAGACAAACACACACTCGGACACAGACAAACACACACTCGGACAGACAAACACACACTCGGACAGACAAACACACACTCGGACAGACAAACACACACTCGGACAGACAAACACACACTCGGACAGACAAACACGCACTCGGACAGACAAACACGCACTCGGACACAGACAAACACGCACTCAGACACACTCAGACACAGACAAACCCACACTCACATAGATGAACACACACTCAGACAAAACACACTCGCACAGATAAACACACACTCAGACAGACAAACACACACTCAGACACAGACAAACACGCACTCGGACACAGACAAACACGCACTTGGACACAGACAAACACGCACTCAGACAGACAAACATGCACTCAGACACAATCAGACACAGACAAACCCACACTCACATAGATGAACACACACTCAGACAAAACACACTCACACAGACAAACACACACTCAGACAGACAAACACGCACTCGGACACAGACAAACACGCACTCAGACAGACAAACATGCACTCAGACACACTCGGACACAGACAAACCCACACTCACATAGATGAACACACACTCGGACAAAACACACTCGCACAGATAAACACACACTCAGACAGACAAACACACACTCAGACACAGACAAACACGCACTCGGACACAGACAAACACGCATTCGGACAGACAAACATGCACTCGGACACACTCAGACACAGACAAACCCACACTCACATAGATGAACACACGCTCAGACAAAACACACTCACACAGACAAACACACACTCAGACAGACAAACACGCACTCGGACACAGACAAACACACACTCAGACAGACAAACACGCACTCGGACACAGACAAACACGCACTCGGACACAGACAAACACGCACTCAGACAGACAAACATGCACTCAGACACACTCAGACACAGACAAACCCACACTCACATAGATGAACACACACTCAGACAAAACACACTCGCACAGATAAACACACACTCAGACAGACAAACACACACTCAGACACAGACAAACACGCACTCGGACACAGACAAACACGCACTCAGACAGACAAACATGCACTCAGACACACTCAGACACAGACAAACCCACACTCACATAGATGAACACACACTCAGACAAAACACACTCACACAGACAAACACACTCACACACATTTTATTACTGCCTCATATGTTTTTACACTGAAAAAATAAAATCCCCCATCTGTGCTTGCTGGTAAATGGTTAGAAACTAATGGTTGGAGACGTGATCCCACAGACCATCTTTTGTGATGAACTGGAACCCCAACCGGGCACCAGGACGTCTCTGTAGCTTTAGTTTATGGCGATAATGTATTTGATTGGAAAAGCAAAAAGGAAACACAGTCATTTAAATGAGGATGAAGTGTCGTGTCACTGTATCGTCACGGCATCACCTTCTAGTGCAAATCACTTGGAGTTTTCAGCTGATGAGCCTGAATATAGAAAATGATGTTCAGTTGGTTGCTATAGGTCACTATCAGAGGCTTTATCTTCTCTTTCTCATCCATTTGGAGATTACAGAGTGAAGGGCTTGATGAATTGTCTGAACTTATTCATGAGAGGAATTTGGCTTGGGCTAAAGCAGAGAAAATGAGTTTGGCAGCAGAACGCGAATAATTTAAGGTTTTTAAAGAACTGGGGGTTTGTTCGGCTAAATCGAAAATCTAGATGAAACTATTAAACCAATTAAAAAAAAAACCTAATAAATTGTGGAAAGCCATTAAGTCAAGAAGTCATGGGAAATCTGCAGGACCAAAGTGCACTGCGTCGTTCTGTCCAATACTTATATGCTAATAAATCTAAATCGATTTTTTTTTTAGATTAGATTACAAATCGATTAAAAATAATATCTTGATTTCTTTCCACAAAAAAAATTCTTTAAAAAAAAATAAAATAAAATGTTGCTGCCACAAAAGTACTTAAATATATAAATTAAATAATATGAAAATAAGTTGTTTTTTTTTTACATTTATTAAATAAATAAATCATTTTAAATGTTGTTCTCTTCTAAGATGAATCAAGAGTGCCCTGAGTCTGAAGGCTGTTTGTGGGAACTATGTGCGTTGCTTGTTGGCTTGGGTGAAGAAGAAAAAAAAAAAAAGGACAAGGTTTTATGTGGGTAAATAAAACAAAAACAAAAAAGTATGAATAGAAATAAAAAGATAAAGTAAAAAGTAAGTGTATTTTTTTTTATATATTTATACTGGTGTAATAAAAGAGTTCATTTTATTGATTGTGTGTATGTGTGTGCGTGCGCATGTGTGTATGTGCGCGCACACGGTTGTGTGCGTGTGTGCGCGTGTGTGTGAGCGTGTGCGTGCGTGCGTGTGTGTGTGTGTGTCTGTGACGAGAATGGGCGATACAGATTGATGATAAAGGACGTGTCATCACCTGGGTGGAGGCCGAGGTCACGGACATGTTTGCAGGGGTGACGGTGATATCAACACACTGCTTCAGCTCCGTGCTGAAGTGCTGTGGCAGTTCCCATTTCTGACACGCTTCCTTCCTGGAGCATCTGAACACAAAGGCAAAAACGTGTGCATTAAACCAGAGTTGTTAAACCAAACGTGTGACCTGGAATCAAAAATGTACAAATGTTTACTCCATACACTGTCGGCGTCGTTCAGGACTTTGCTTGTTTTTTAAAGTGGGGTTTTGTTCTTACAGAGTCAGAATTCTTCTAAATTGGGTTTAGCTCATGGATCACACACAGGAAAGCGAACACTTTCCAAATTTAAGCTGTAGGCTGTGGCAAGAGAGCCAGAGATTTTCCATGGACTAGTTCTTACTTGCTGCTGTAGGTTCATTATATTTAATAATGTTTATTAAGTTTACATTTTAAGTTATCATTAGCATGTTTATTTATTTATTTATTTATTTATTTTTTAGTCCATATGATTTTGCTTTTTATTTTTATTCTTTTGTATGCAACTGTATCCATGTTTTCATTTTATTTATCTTCTTGGTTTATTACTTAAATGTGTAATCTTTTACTGTGGTGCACACATTGAATGTAAGGAGAAGAAAAAAAAATGAGTAAAAGCTTCACAAAGTACGGCCAATGCAGAAAAAAAAGGTTATACAAAAACATTGACAGAACACCCAGAAAACCAGCAAATGTACCAAATGACCTCTATAGAGTAGAGATATAATGTAATGTCCAAGCTGTAAGCTTGAGCTGTAAGCTAGCTAAGACTAGAGAGAGATATGTTATGGATATGGAGAGATACGATACTGCTTTAGCTAAAATCTTAGAACACAACTTTATTAAAAACAACTTTATATCTGATTCAGTTATTAGCAGGAGAGTTAATAAATGTTACACATTAAATGTATTTACTCAAATCTCACAAAGTGTCCTGTCTGAAATGAACATTTATCGATTCTAGTCACAGAATAAAAACGTTCGCAAGACTCCAACAAGCATTATGAATCTCTCTGCCTCTGTCTGTCTGTCTGGTTCTCTCTCTCTCTCTCTCTCTCTCTCTGTGTGTGCCTTTCTGTCTGTCTGGTTCTCTCTCTCTCTGTCTGCCTTTCTGTCTGTCTCTCTCTGTATATCTGTCTTTTCTCTCTCTCTGTCTGCATTTCTGTCTGCCTGGTTCTCTCTCTCTGCCTGCCTCTCTCTCGGTCTCGTTCTTTCTCTCTCTCTCTCTCTGTCTGGTTCTCTCTCTATCTCTCTCTCTCTCTGTGCCTTTCTGTCTGTCTGGTTCTCTCTCTCTCTCTGTCTGCCTTTCTGTAAGTCTGCCTTCTTTGTCTATCTGTCTGGTTCTCTCTCTCTATGTCTGCATTTCTGTCTGTCTCTCTCTCTGTCTGTCTGGTTTTCTCTCTCTCTCTCTGGATTTCTGTCTGCCTGGATTCTCTCTCTCGGTCTCGTTCTTTCTCTCTCTCTCTCTCTGCATTTCTGTCTGTCTAGTTCTCTCTCTCTGTTTGTCTGACGTACTCTCTCTCTGTCTGTCTGTCTGGTTCTCTCTCTGTCTGGTTCTCTCTCGGTCTGCCTTTCTGTCTGTCTAATTCTCTCTCTCTGTTTCTCTGTTTGTCTGACTGGTATTCTCTCTCTGTCTGTCTGGTTCTCTCTCTCTCTGTCTGTCTGTCTGCCTGTCTGCCTAATTCTCTCTCTCTGTTTCTCTGACTGGTATTCTCTCTCTATCTGTCTGTCTAGTTCTCTCTCACTCTCTCTGTTTTTCTTTCTCAGCGTGTAAGAGCGAGCAACCCGTTTTTTCCCCCCAAGAGCAGATGAGCAGAGCAGCAGCCGGATATTAAAACATTCATAACGCCGGCACATTTGTCAGACGTGTTAATTGGAGTTAAAAGTTGCACATGTTTGTGCTAGGCAGATGAACCGCGCAGGACGTATGTGGGGTGTGTGTCGGTTTGGACGAAGGTTCGTGATGACTTGCAAATCGCCTTTTCTCCCTGCATAAGCTTAGAGACCCTTCAGGCTAATCTGACCATCTCTATTCATAACATATGCAGAATAAAGCACGGGGGCCGCATTATGCGTTCGGTTAGCTGCTCCTGAACGTGACCGATACGTCTGAAACGTGGATTATTAATCATTTCATCAACAGGTTCTCAATTCGTACATGAAAAGAAGTATGCTGATTATTTTTTATTCCAAGATTCAAACTCTTGTCGCAAACAGCAGAAAACGAGAGTCGCACTGCAGAGACAGCCGGTGCTGAATCAACACATACTGTATATATTTACTGTTTCACTCGCAGGGCTTACAGCCAAATCTCTATTTTAATCTAATCCATACTGCAGAAAGTTTCGTCTGTCTTCGAGTCAAAGACCAGATACGGCAGTATATAAAACTTTGGAGCCAAGAGCAACACATTATTTCCACATTTCCCAATTGTATGTTTTTTCGGATCGTTCTATTTAAAAAATATGGATGATAGAAACATCCATAAAACAATCAGGTTCATTGACAATGCTATGAAAATATCTATTTCCTCGAGGCACAAGCGCTTTGAGTGGGTAATGAGCCATGTCACACTTAAAACCAGCCACGATATAACCCTTTCACCGGAGATCGTAGCCGTCTTGCTGAATTTACTTCCTTTAAATGCGTCTGTCAGTTCGACTCATTCGAATGAACTGAGCAACGATAACATGATTCGTTTTCATACATCCGACATGATTTGATCAGGTGTTTTCTGAATAAATTCAAACACAGAGCTCACACCTGAGCTGCGATTCGGTTTGGAAATAAAAGAGACGATATGTTTCGAAAAATGGAAAATGATGAAGGCAAAGATGTGTAAATTTATTCCATACTGTTTCGTTTTGCTTGGTCAGATGGTAATTTTTTTTTTTTGTCTGTTTGTTTAATTTTGTAGTGCAAATTGCTGTTTTTTTTTTGTAGTGCGATTTACTGTTTTTTGTTTGTTTCATTTTGTAATGAAATTTACTGTTTTTTTTTTATTTTGTAGTGCGATTTACTGTTGTTTTGTTACATTTTTTATTGATTTACTTTTTTATTTTGTAGTGCGATTTACTGTTTGTTTATTTATTTGTTTAATTTTGTAGTGCAATTTACTGTTTTTTTGTTACATTTTTTATTGATTTACTTTTTTATTTTGTAGTGCGATTTACTGTTTATTTATTTGTTTAATTTTGTAGTGCAATTTACTGTTTTTTTGTTGCATTTTTTTATTGATTTACTTTATTTTGTAGTTCGATTTACTGTTTTTTTATTTGTTTAATTTTGTAGTGCAATTAACTGTTTTTTTTGTGTAATTCTTTAGTGCGATTTACTTTTTTGTTGGTTTTTGTAGGGCAATTTGCTGTTTGTTTAATTTTCTAGTACGATTTACTGATTGCAGAGGTGATAGTGTTAGTAACATTAGTGTTGACATTAGTGTAGTAACGATGTTGAAATTTCTTCTCCAGTAGGGTTTTAGCACAATGGTATTGTTAGCATGAGGACATGTTTTTGAGATGAATAACAACGTTTTCTAAATGCTTTTAATCTACTCAGAAAACCCAAAAAACCTGAAGCATTTCAAAATCTATTAGAATCGTAACGTTCAGATAATTATTAGCTGGGAGGGGACAAGCGCCGCCCCCTTCAGATCTGAGGGCATAACGGAACAAAGGTCCAAATTTTATACATTGCTCCAGAAATGTGGATGGAAAAAAATGGTAAAAAAATCATTTCCTAATTTGTAGATTCGTAAATGAAAAGCGTCAGACAAGATGCGAGACACTCAATAAAGTGCGCTACGCTCCCACCAGACTACAGAGAAACGACTGATGAAGATCGACTGATACAGAGAAACGCCTGATGAAGATCCACATAAGAAGGTGAGATGCAGGTGAATCTGGTTCTGTGTCTCAGTCATCCTTCTTTTTATTCCCTACGGTTGCTTTTTCCATTTGTGCGTCAAAGCACTGCTGATACTTTGGCTGCTGTTTTTACACCACCCCCCCCGACAAGCACTATTTTAATGATTTGTTTACCTCTAATTACATCCATATGTCTGAAGAAGGAACGTTTTTAATTAAAGGAAACCAGTCGTAAAGACGCGTCTGTAAGTTCATCCAAATTCAAAGATCAACCTCCTCGTCTCTACGCGTTCGCAAAATGAGATTTCGCCCAATTACACCCTGCTCCTCTTCCTGGTGAACTAGCACTAATGTGATTTGTGATAAGTTGCTGTTCTCCCAGATTGGCGTGATCGTCATCTCCAGACGGTAAAGCAGAAAGAAAATGGTGCTGATGACATTAGCAAACGAAGTGTGACCCAGATCAGCCTCGGTCTATGATTTCACCATCACCTATTCTGGTTCCTAACAGGTACCGTGTCCTCAAATTCAGTTAGAGCAAAAAAAAAAGTTGGATTTGACATCTTTATGGCTTACAAACTGAATACAGTGATTTAATACGGTATGTTTGCATGACGGTATTTCTAATGTACAGATAATATGTCCTAAACAAATACAAATAGGAAGTATTTTTCCACAGAAAGGTTCAATAACCATGTGGTTGAGACTAGAGGCACACAGTGGAACCCTCAAGTTACAAAAAAGCTAATTAGTACTCTCATTCGAGTGAGATTGAACGATCAGGTGTGAGAACTTGGGTAAAATAACAAAAAAGGCTCAATATCATGCATTATTTCATCCTTGGTAACTGCCTGGTCACCAATATTAGCATGTATAGACAGAACCAGTAAATTCCTTTGGAGGTAAATACAGAAACACAAAAACCTTCCTCATGCTCGTCTCCAGTTGAGATGTTTTACAAACTTGACTGATGTAGCTGAGGTTGATGAACTGTATGAGATTAGCCGGTATTCACACACCATTTGGGGAGGATGGGGAAAAAAATTCACTACTGTACGTTCTACAAGCCGACTACATTCTCAAATACATCGATTCTTATAAAAGTGTTGTAATACCAATAAAAATATTATTGCAAACTCTTTCAATAGAGTTTCTCAATAGATATGGGATCGGATAGGGAAGTCATTTAGATCTCAGTTTGTACATCTAGTTCGAGTGTGTTCACACTTAACCTTTATTAAAGCACAAATTACTGAGGTGAATTTTATACCGAATTAGTACGTATCCAGTAGTAGGTTTCATATCAGATATAATTGTAGATCAATATTTTTCTTGTACATTACAATTGGTTTCCAGTGCCAACACATGACTGACAGCCTTGTTCTCAACAATACAAGCAACTAGATGCCATTCACCAGACTTCCTTTAAATGAAACTAGCTTTTAACATCACTACTGCATCACGAGTTGAAGGGGCCATTTTTTTTAATTTGAGGTTGTCGCCCTGTTTTCCCAGCAAGGGGTCATCTCTTGCTGCTAATGTGGAAAAATATCAGTGACAACATTAACACCACCACTGTGACCTACCGCTGAGGAACTTAACATCGCTAACAAGATCAGTGAGCTCAATAAATAAGGAGGTTCAAACGACTTGCTTTTATTTCATCGTTTGTAAAAAAAAAAAAAAAAAAAGACAATAATATGATTTATTTTTTTTCAATAATGCAAGCCTAATGTTGGTCTTTATATAGACTGCAAGCATAAGGGACAGTAATGCACAGAGGACTGTTAAAACGGCATCAATATCAATCAGTAACTCTGTAGCCGAGTCTGAACTAGCGTACGTCAGATAATTTCAGCACCAAACATTCTGGGTTTCAAATTGTGAGTTACCTTGTGCTTCTGTTTACTGCAAAATAATGCTGGATTTAAAATATGATGGTTGTGTCATTCTCAAGTACATGAAGTCTTAAAAACAATAGAGGCTCAAGAGGATCCTTCAAAAGCGATGAGTTCTTTCCTTTCCCATGTGTTTAAATTGATAGGTGATATCTCTGTTCTACAGGAACCTACATAGATTCCTTCAGAAAAACTCATTTAAAATTATTTAGCCAAGATGTAATCTTCCCCAATTCCCCCCTGCACCCCTGAAAAGGAAGTATGGGAAATTATATAGCAGTTTTCGCTAATGAAAGAAATTCCACCATAACATAATTTTTTGGACTCTAACACAAAATGCACTCCTTCTACAGTCTTCCACATGATCAACCTGGGTGCTTGGTAATTATTTTGGATGTGTAATGGATACTAGTTTTGTTCTACCTCTGAATCTTCCCCTGGAACACTGCCTAGTAGAAAGGTCTCTTTAAGGGACACACTTTATGGACAAAAACCTTTTTTTGATAGACTATACTACCAGCGGAGTCTTGAGTCTAGTCACAGTCATCTCCAGTCCAACACCTAGTGAGATACCAGCCTGTAGAGCATTCACTCACTCATTTTCTACCGCTTATCTGAACTACCTCGGGTCACGGGGAGCCTGTGCGTCATCTCAGACATCATTGGGCATCGAGGCAGGATACACCCTGGACGGAGTGCCAACCCATCGTAGGGCACACACACAAACACTCTCATTCACTCACGTAATCACATACTACGGACAAATTTTCCAGAGATGCCAATCAACCTACCATGCATGTCTTTGGACCAGGGGAGGAAACCGGAGTACCCGGAGGAAACCCCCGAGGCACGGGGAGAACATGCAAACTCCACACACACAAGGCGGAGGCGGGAATCGAACCCCCAACCCTGGAGGTGTGAGGCGAACGTGCTAACCACTAAGCCACCGTGCCCCCCTCCTGTAGAGCAGGGATGTCCACACTTATACATAAAGGGGTGGAGTTGGTACACATGTTCATCCAAATCAAGGAAAAGCCACACCTGAGTCTACTGAAAGCCCAGACCAACTGATCAAATAAGTGGAATCAGGTGTGGCTCCTGGTTGGTGACAATGAAACCTGCACCTACACTGGCCCCTTCCAGGTAGGACCAGACACCCACCTGTAGAGTTTAGGTCAAAAACCAATCTAATTCCAACATCCTACTTGGTCAAATTTTAGGAGGCTTCTAGTTCTTTCATTAGATAGGGTCAGACCTTGAACCACAGTGCATTTACAACTATCAGTACCTTCCATTAGTACTTCAGTACCTTCCATTTTAAAAGCTTTGGATGGGCTGTGTGTAAGATTGTGTTCAGGAAAAGAAGCGACACAAAAACGAGTAATAACCTTCTGTCCAAGTTCTAAACACTTTATCCAACAGCCTGACCTGAGTCCCACTCAATCAGTCTCCAGGAAGGACATTTGTGTAACTATCTTTTTCTGAATTGAGTCATTCCCCTTTCGTCAGACCTCCTTTGCTCTCGTCCACCTGTTCCAATTCAAGTTCCCAGAATTCTATTACTCTCCTTAATTTCTTGTCCTTCACATTAGATCGGTGGTCGGCTGTGGCCCAGTGCCACAGTATTTCTCTGCAGGCTATAAAGTTTTCCTTTATCACACTACTGGGTCACCTCAAACTCTTAAGTAACCAGAATCAAAAGGGAAGGTGGGAGAACTTGCAAATCCATTTAGGAAAACTCTAACACACTTGTCTTTGACAAGTTTATACAAAAGCTCTCCAAAGTTCCTCAGAAAAGAATGAGAAAGAGAGAGATCGATTAAGTGCATTAATTGATAAACGCTGAAGACTAACCGTCTCTGAGTCAATTGTCTGCTTGGGTCTGATTAGTTGTGAGTGAGGTGTATTTATGAGATGCTGTTTTACTTTCTGCACTTCTTTGTGAGTCTCTTTCAGTCATCCAAGTTCAAAAACATCCAAAAGGTACATGTTCATCAATTTGTTCACAGGAACAACCAAGTCTTTCAGCGATTTCAGTTTTCAACATTGATTGTACATCAATCTAAGAGCCATTACTTCTGCACTCAGTTTTGGCACTGGACCAGAGCTGTGCTTTCTTTAAAGGTTACAGTTGTACAGTTTTTGATACTTGCTCAAAACTGACACATAGGATTTGATACCTGTTATTGGTTCCACCAAGCCGCCACTGCTGGGCCCCTGAGCAAGGCCCTTAACCCTCAATTGCTCAGTTGTACAAAATGTAAGTCGCTCTAGATAAGGGCGTCTGCTAAATGCTGTAAATGTAATGTAAATGCTCAAGCTCACCCTATAAGTTTCAGGACCTGCTCCACACAGAGGATTTTCTACCTGAGAATGTTTTTTTTTTTTTACCTGTTCAAGACCAACACCAAGATTTTGTTACCTGTTTACGTTTTTGGTACATCATCACCAATGCTCTGTTCCTGTATCTAGTACAACACAAAGAATTTGGCATTGGTTTAAGACCAACAATGACGATTCGGTAACCCGCTCAAAATTTTGTCACTGGTTCAAGACCAACACCTTAGTCTATGATACTGGCTTTAGACCAACACAGAGAGTTTGGTACCTGCACAAAATGTGGACACCAGCTCAAAACCAACACAAGGTTTTGGTTCTGGCTTTAAACCAATCCCAAATTTTGGTACAGTATCTGCTCACAATTTGTACTTGTTCAAGACAAAATCCAATGTTTTGGTACCTGTTCCAAGATTTTGGTACATATATAAGATCCACACCAAGGCTCTGTTACCAACTTTAGACCAACATCAAGATATTTGTTCCTGCTCAAGACCAATACCAGAGTTCTGGCATGGCTTGAGATCAACACTGATGATTTGGTAACCTGTTAAACAACAAGATTTAACTACCTACTCTAGAGGGTCATAGAAACTAACTTGTGATCTGAGCAGAGCTGTTCGGTGTTGATATATTAGATAAGCTGTCGTCATTGCATGCTGTAAATATTATGTGGCGACTTTACGGGATCTTTACTAGAACTGGCTTTTAATTGATCCAGTTCCTGCTTTTTTAACCTGTAGCACAAAACGTTAGTTAGTCAAAATGTTCTCCAAGTCCGTGGTCCACTCCAAGCTTTCACAGTACACTTCACATAGTGTTGTGTTTTATAGATACACAACATTAGACACACATTTGACCAGATTTACCAAAAGTACATTTCAAATTGTTTGACTATTTAACTCATCCAGTCCAGAAGGAAGCAAACATTCAATGATGAAAATCTTTTTCTTTATCCGTTACAGTGTCATACTGATCTTTTCTGCCCATGTATTGTATTCTCTTTTCTATTTGTCTCAGTGTAATGCAGAAAATTCGTGTTCATGGTTTTTTTCTGGTTTGTCGAAACGAATTTAGCTCAGCACACAGAGAAACAACGAACATTGCTGTTTAAAAACGTGTCTTGGTATAGCCCTGGATGTTAAATTAGAAAATACTGGCCTACTTCAGGGGGCACGGTGGCTTAGTGGTTAGCACGTTCGCCTCACACCTCCAGGGTTGGGGGTTCGATTCCCGCCTCCACCTTGTGTGTGTGGAGTTTGCATGTTCTCCCCGTGTCTCGGGGGTTTCCTCTGGGTACTCCGGTTTCCTCCCCCGGTCCAAAGACATGCATGGTAGGTTGATTGGCATCTCTGGAAAATTGTCCGTAGTGTGTGATTGCGTGAGTGAATGAGAGTGTGTGTGTGCCCTGTGATGGGTTGGCACTCCGTCCAGGGTGTATCCTGCCTTGATGCCCGATGACGCCTGAGATAGGCACAGGCTCCCCGTGACACGAGGTAGTTCGGATAAGGGGTAGAAAATGAATGAGAGTGAGAGTGGCCTACTGCATGAATGCGAAATGAAATCCAGATAAACAATCCAGATAAAGTTTCATTTTTATCTTGTTAAACTCCGGACCTCATTATCAGTAACGAAGAGCTGGAGTTTCATCAGTTAACCATCTAGCAACATTTTCTCCTTTCCAGTGTATTTAAGCTTTTGTTTCTCTTTTCATCATTTACATTCATGTGCTAATTTTGGAATAGTTGCGAATTCATTTTAAAATGAAAAGTTCTGTTTATTAAAAAGATCATAATTATAATTACTTACAGTAGTAAACATTTGTGGATGTTTTGAAATAGAAAAGTAATCAATGACAGGAAGGTGTGATGTAGCCTGATGAAAAATAGAGTTCTGTGACCACCTCAAGGTTGATTATTGTGCAATAACAGCAGCGCATTATTTATATATAAAGTAATAAAAATGAGCGCAGTAATTGTCTCGTGGCTGCATCTACATCAGACACGGTCTTATTACAAAAAGAAAATCAAATAAATATACACCTTATGATCAGAGTTGAGAATTCAAGAATGCACTAGTGTAAATTGATGTTATCACCTGTATTATTATTGCCAATTTGATTAATCCGTGTTTTTTTTTTACAGCTCTTATTTAATTGCCCGCACTCCCGATCCCTTGTTTGCACCTGCTTCTAGTTTGTTCTCAACTCTTTGCTGTTGTCTCATTTCGTCTTGTTAAACAGTGCAAAACCTTTGCGTCTCTCTCGCTTCCTGCGTAATTGCGATTCGTTTTCACCTTGTTTATTGTTTCTTATACCACTGTGCCGGTTAATCCTCAAATCTTTTTAGTGTTTATTCATTTTTTATAATGGCAGCTCTCACGAAAGTGCCGGAGCACTCGTAAGTTCGTAATAAGTTATTAAATGTATTTGTGTTGCCATGGCGAGGCTTTCTGTAAACAGATTAGTCAAATATTTGGGGTTTTTTTTTGTTTTTAATTAAAAATTTCTTTTAATAAAAGGAGTCTCCAGTTTCAGAACCTTTAAATGCAGCTTTCAAATTTCGAAGATGCCTCTCATGACACCAGTCACGATGACAGCGGAAAGTTTGATGAAAGCAGAGCTTGTGAACGTGAGAAACGGAACTTGGGGACCTGACGCACAGGTATGTTTTGGCTCGTGTAACTTATCGGTTATTAAAGGTGGGGTCTCCGTTGTTTGAGAAATGCTTCAGAAAACTGAGTCGAGCCAATAAACAAACAAATACAAAACTAACGTGTAGCCAATGAGCAGAAAGGGGCGTGTCTTGTCAATATGAGTGGAGAGAGTGTTCAGTGCGCATGTGTGACATTAGCAGAAAGCGGCTTTAACATTGACATGGAGGATAAAAACAAAGAAAGAAAGCGAAGAAAGACTTACGATAAGGTAAGAAGTAGGACGTGTTAATATAGTATCAGCTTTCCAGCGCTGGAGAGAACTGAAAGAGCAGGAAGTTGGTCACATATTCACAGATTGGAGTTTCCTGAGTCAATAACTCCTGAGCTAAACGCTGTTACTACACAAATAACACCTCTTTTCTATCGTAGTAATGTAGAGACGCAGCTACAACCGTGTTTTGTGTAGTAACAGTGTTTAGCTCAGGAGTTATTGACTCGGGAAACTCCAATCTGTGAATATGTGACCAACTTTACTTAAGACGCCGAGGCGCTTTTTTCCTTCTCGATAGGTGAGTAACGTTGGTTTTGCTTTGTTACACAGAACTAATATATGCCTTTGTCCTTTGCATGATTATGCTTGTGTGTCATTTTTGATTGTTTGTTTATCTGCAATCGTATTGTTCTTCCCTTCAGCTATGATAAAGACACATTTCTTTCCATTAGTTGCCTGGGTTACGTATGTATGTGTGGGCGGAGCTATCGATACAGGGGTGGGACCCATTTGGGTTAGGGATGTGTTTGTTTTTGTCATTTCAAATGACATTGGCTTTCAAACAACGGAGACCCCAGCTTTAACCAGAGCTTTAGATTTCCACTGTGTGGAAGTTTTTAGCTTGGAGGAGTTTACATTGTGTGGCTTCTCACTAACATATAGCTGTAACTCAGTACCTGTTCAAAAATAATAAAAACGTATTTGTTTTGCGGATGTTTCAGAACATTAAATGCTAGCGCTAGCTTTTATGCATTTTTCAAATTCTATCTGAGGATATTTCTGCAATTTTAAGTCTGATTGTAAAATGGGATTTCTGGAAATCAAAAAAATAAAATAAAAAAGTTTTGTAAAACTTGAATAGCATCCTTTAAAATCCTACACCTTTTACCTTTATTAATAATACCTGCATGCATGAGCCTAGCTAAAAGCATCTAAGAGCAGTGATGTAAAGCTTTTGTTCCCTTTTGCCAGGAGGAAGCGCAGGTCAGGTGATCGTGGGCGGAGTCCTGGTGGGATGTGATTATGGAGAAATGCATTGCTGGTGACTACGAAACACGAGCAGTGTTAAGATTATAGTGTGTGTCTGTATTATTAAGTGCTGCTTGACAATTAGCAGCTTTTCCATTTTCATTTTGTTCAGGCACAAGAGATCACAGCCTGCATGCTTTTGTTTTCTGATGCATCGCATTTCTGATGTTTGCAAAATGTTCACCTGGAAAGCTACGTTTTCCACTTCTCCGTGCAAATTTGCTTATCTGTTACTTTCCACCAACGTTGTGGTCAGATGAACATCACTCAGACACACTAGGCTGTACTGTGTCTCGTGTGTGTGCGTGTGTGTGTGTGCGTGTCTGTGTGCGTGTGCACAGTGAGTACTGAGGCCGGGTGGACGGAGCACAGCCATTATGAGTCTGAGCTGCTAATAGAACATTAATGAAGATGAGAGAAACTCCTGAATCCTGATAACTGCATCTGCAGAGACATACACACTCTGTGCCCCCCTCCCCTTTAACACCCCCCACCACACACACACACATATAGTAGCACCACTAAACCCTCCAAATGGGACCGCTTTGAATCGCACTGCAAATCCATCTTCCACTTCCCCCCCTTGTTGCCATGGACACAGACCATTTCCCAGGGTGCACTTTGTGTTTTTTTCCCCTGTCTCCCCCACCCTCCACCCTCCTCCCTCCTTCTCTCTGTACACTCCTCTCTCCTACCCTATGCCCCCCCTCTCAATGCCCTGCCCTGGCTAACTCAATGGCTGGAGACTAAAGAGCCCTGGGGGAATTGAACACAAAGCCAAGACAACATGGAGTAGAGGGAGAGATATACAGGTCAAAGGCACATCCCTGCCCCTCCCTTCTCTCTGTCTCTCTCTCTCTCTCTCTCGCTCTCTAATATACAGACACACACAATTGTAAAAACCCATCACTCATGGCAACAGTGTGTGGTGATGTCCCTGGGGGAGCAGCAAAGAGGCTTCACAACACACACACACACACACACACACACACACCAGTGCCAGAGAAGCAGCCTGGCATCATGTCAACACTGTATCTTTACCGTATCTCATGTATCTGCAAGCTGGTCTGATTATCTCCACTTTAAAACACAAGTGCTCAATATAAAATGACAGGGCAAGAAAAAAACAAAACAAATAACAAAACAAAAAAAAAAACGCTTCAGATCTGCAACGAGGTCGAAGTCCTGCTTCACGATGTTCAGTCCAAAGTGTTCAGGTTGGCTCCTAATATAACCAGAACATCTGCTCGAGTGGTTTTTAAACCATGCTGAGATGTGAGGGAACAAACACGGTAAGACTTTCATTCACACCTTCACTGATACAAATAATAAACAATGTCCAAACTTTGCACCAGTTGCTCCGCTCAAGGTCTTTAAGCTCCAATCACGCACCTAAAATGAGATGATCTAAAGTGACACCCTTGAGAGTTCAAGCTTTAGGATGATGCATTTGGTTTGTTGCTAATTTTGCCGTCTGCGTCTTAAAAAGGTCTCCACATGCTCCGTTCGCTTCGGAGCCCCGGCTCTCCCACTGACCCGAGCTGCGTCTCTGATTTAATAGCCATCATACAAACTTAAATCAGACGATTCAGCACCTACAACAAATGTTTCCATAAAATAATTTGAAAAATAAATAAATTAATTAATTAAAATGTGATCAAACTAACAAGCTGTATTTATAATACTAACAAACATTTAATAACAAATGCAGACGTTCCTTAAACAATTTTGGGAAGGAGTCTCCAGTGTCAGTCAGACCTTTATTTAGTCACATATACAATACAGCACGGTAAAATATCCCAACTTTGGAGGTTGGGGTCATGGCACAGGGTCAGCCATGATACAGCGCCCTAGAGCACAGAGGGTTAAGGGCCTTGCTCAGGGGCCCAACGGTGGCAGCTTGAACCCTGATCCTCCAATCAACAACCCAGAGCCTTAACCACCTGAGCCACCACTGCACATCAATCAAATGTTACCGCTTTATAGCGTTTTCCAAAAACGGAAAATCCTTACGACGGACGTTTTTCCGATTTCTGTCAGCTTTGTTTTTGTCTTATTTAATTTGAGAGAAAGGTAAAAATAAAATAAGAAAAGAGCAGGTTGCCTGGCAAGCGATCGACTGTACGCAGCTGTCATAACAAGCGATAACTGGAAGTAAGACGATCTGTAAACATTACGTGTAACGTGTAGCTATAAACGGATAAAAACGATCGTGTTTTAATGAGTACGGTTGTGATTCTTGGCAAACTGTTCCTGTATGTGAGGAATAAAACCCTTCACATCACACCAGTCCTTCATCGCACCTCATTATTTTCCCACAACGCTACACTACACCCTGTTGCATTTTATTCTCCACTTAACAACCGCTAGCGCTGAATAGGTTTTATTCTGTCAGTCACCTCAGGTAAAGAAAATCAGATTTCAGCAGTACGTCAAGCGCAGGAACTAAACAGTAACTGTACTTGGCACCAGGTTGGCCCCTTGGTGCCGTTTATACCCTTCGCTGACAGAATTGCAGTGTTCCTTATACTAAAAAAAAACAACAACCCTCATTTCACTGTCCTTAAGGTCTAATTTTACTGCATAAATTTGTTTTTAAAGTGTACTATGTTCACTAGTAAAAGCACAGAAGTCTCTTTCGGCTCTTTAGGGTCCGACTCCGGTGACAAGCTGCGAAGCTTTTCTTCCCTCAGAGTGAAGACTCGCTGTGTTGTGCTTGGAAGAAATTATGAACATCATGAGAATCAGGACAGAACATGAGGGTTAAATGCTTTCTCTGTCTGTGTAAATCTGTCCATCTATCTCTCCCTCTGTCTCTCTCCTCCTGTGTACAGGATGCTCTCAGCTTGTGACCTGTCTGTTCCGCAGATGAATGCGCCGTCACACTTCCCCGTTTTACTTACTCGTTCCCTTTTTTTCCCCGTCCCTATTCATGCGTCTGTCATCTGCATGTGTATAAAGAAAGACCAGCAGGGCACGACGCTGTGAGCAACATGGCACAGGTCAAATGTCACACCCTCCTCCTCCTCCCTCCTCCTCTTCTCCCTCTCTCTCTTTTTCCGTTCCGTATTTTGATGCCAGGCGCTTCTCAACCGTCGGAACGAGTGAGGAGCGAGGAGCGAGTTATCCATTAAAATCTCTTTCTCTCGCTCTCGTTTTGCTTGATGTGCCGCTAATTGTGGTGAGCGCTGGCTGTCGCGAGGTCACGGAAAGTCTGGGGATATGGCATTAATATGCAAACAAATGTCATTTTACGACGGGTGCGGCGCAGACTCGCACTAATTATTCCATCAGTCCCAGATTTGCATCTTAATTAAAGATCTTTATCATGAAGAAAGAAGGAAGGTACGGAGCTCTGGTTTAGGGACGGATAACAAGGGAAAGGGAAAGTTTGCAGGACTCGAACAATCGTATAACAGCGTTCGTGCTTCAGCGACCGGCCTTGTGATGCTTCATCTAGGGCTGGATAACTTCATCTGCCTGGGCAGAAGAGACGTGACTGCTGACTGCTGGGTTTTGCTTCGTGTACAAGACAAAAACCACACAAGCAGACACACACACACACACACTCACACACACACACAAAAGAAAAGAAAAAAAAAATCAATGTTTTTCACTTCTAAGGAAATGCTTCCAAGGCCACTGTTTCCATCTGTGCTCCGAGACCTCGACTAGTGAGGGAGTGAAAACACGCACAGGAGCACGCACAAACACACACACACATACGCACACACACACAAGTGTCAAAACCTTTCCTAGTGTGCATGCTCACACATGTTCTTCCTCCCACAGATAGATCACCAGCATATCGCAGACAGTTATTTTTTCCCCCAGAATTCATCACTCAAGACCCAACAACCCCCTTGCAGCCTCACACCTCTGATCACCTTCTTCACCTCCTCAACGAAGGTCATTCGCTTGAATAAAAAACATACATGAATAAAATGAAGGGGCATATAAGGGTCAGGTGACATGCTACATACAAGGAGGCTTTTAGGCTCGCAGTTTAGTCTGAAACAGAGGACATAAATTATTCGGTGGTGTAAATGGTGTGAGTTCGACTGCACTGAAAATGTGCTATGACTCGTACTCGGGTCCGAACTCGTTCAGGAAGTAAAGTAACCAGTGTGTGGTTTGTAAACGACGACATCATTAGTTTCCACTGCACACACTTAGTATGAGACGCAGAGGAACGCCGTGGGACCCAGACGAGGTAAGAGTCAGATCCTTACTCAGATCCAGAGAGAACAAAACACACAATAACACAGCTGTTAAACAAAACTCCCTGGTATTTTTTTTTTACATTGTTAAGCCGAAAGTTGAAGGAATCTGAATTCACTCAACAAAAGTAAATAAAAACGTATAGGCAGTCGTTCAGATTTGTGTTCGTGATGCTGTAAGATCAAAACAAATGTGCTGAGATTCCACAGAATCAAGTGACTCTAAAACCAGACCGACGCTGCGGGAACAGACGCACTCAGATTCAGACCTCGGCGAACTTGTCCACTGTGAAACCACCTGCTAGAACCATGGTTCCACATGGGGTCCACAGAATCCCAGGGGGGATATTTTGTTGGGGGGAATTTTTTTTTTGGAAGGGGAGGGGGGGATGGGGGAAGATAAGAGCCACTTATGTAGCATATAAATAGTATAATATTAATTCACACAAGGAGATAAGATTAATGTTTAAATATTTGGATTACTACAAAAAAGAAATATGTAATGACAAATCCACTGTAATTAGTTATTTATTTACCTATTTATTTATGTATTTATTTATGTATTTTTTTATTTATTCATACATTATTATAATTATTAATAATTATCTAATAAATTAATAAAAAAAATTAATAATAATAATAATAATAATAATAGTTGTAAATTAATTCATGTGTTTGTTTGCTTGTTTTTTTTTTTACCCCAGGGTTGCCATAATTACATTTTTCTTCTATTACTGTATTTGTTTGTTTGTTTATTGGTAAACTGGTCTGATATCGAGGGAAAACCGAGGACCACCGAGTAGATAACACGCATGACAAAAAGCAATATTGCACATATCATAAATCAGAAACACGTGTGTACTACAGTTACTTAGTGTCTAAAGGAAACAATGACAACATCAGACACGTGTTATTCACTTTTCCACCTGTCCAAGCTTTTTAGGTGTGTATTTTACATTCTTTTTATTTTTTTTGGAGTTTTTTCCCAGAAGTAGTTTTTACAGAGAACTGGCAACCCTGCATGTGCAGATCATTTCCATCTCTGAATGGTCGTCTGTGTAAAACGTAGCTCTGATAATTGCAGGCAAAACAAACCTCAAACCTACTCCAAACCTCAGCACGCAGCAGGTCTTCATGTGGCTCTGTTTTCTTCTATAATGTGTCAGAAACTTTAAACACTAAGCTATTGAATTAAGTAGTTAGAAATATTTTTGTTTATTTTTTAAATTTTCGCCTCTTTTTGTTGCTATCGGGAGGTTTTAGTCAGTTTCTCATGTGGGGTTTCGTTAGATTTCACGTTAGAAGTTAGCTTTAGCATGGGTTTATTTTTTATCTAACTATCCCATTAGCATTAGCCTATTTGAACTCTCTAGTTACTCTTCAATAGAAATTCCCGGTCGTTTAGCCTTTATTTAATTCGATAATTGAGTTCATAGAAACCCAGAAGTCAGTTTATTGAGCTACAGCAATACCATTTCGTAGGTAGCATAAAAAGCTTAGCTAGCACTTAGCTAGCTAGGTTTTATTGATACGTGGAGGAAAAAAA
Organism: Tachysurus vachellii; assembly: GCF_030014155.1. Classification (NCBI taxonomy): domain Eukaryota; kingdom Metazoa; phylum Chordata; class Actinopteri; order Siluriformes; family Bagridae; genus Tachysurus; species Tachysurus vachellii. Next base: position 4,594,696 of record NC_083470.1, read on the forward strand.
GGTTTTGGAATGAAAATGGCTACAACTCATAAAAACTGGTTATAAGTGAGTAACAGTGAACAATGAATCCTTGTCAGCCATGAATCCTTAAACTGAGATTATGAACCTGTCCCAATGATAAGCACAAATAAATCTGGGTGTGAAAGTGAGCGCAGAAAGACGTCTAGTACCGATTTTACCCGAGAAAAATATGAAGCAGTAAAATGGAGATGCAACAAATCAGTCCTATTTTCAGTATATCGTCACTGTCGGGCGGAATCCTCGTATCTCCAAAACCGTTATTTTTCAGGAAATTAAAAAAACGCCGTACCTTATCTGCAGTGCACAGGGTTTAGTCCGCGTTGCAGTGGATTGTCTTGCGCTAAATTCCTGTCCTCAGACGAGCACCAGAACTAGCGGGGGTCAAGTTTTTTTTTCTTTGAGCCCAGTGTTTTGAAGACATTTACCTCAGAAGACGTGTTGATTCGTTGCGACTCTTCTTGAGAAGAAATATGCCTCGAAGCTCTCCCGCGGAGTGAGGAAGAGGTGGACAGTTGAAGTGTCCAATAGAGTTATGAGATTTGCGCTCAAGCTATTTTCAAGACTTTAGATTGGTTAATAACTTAAAAAAAACAGACCCACGTGGGGACTGACCAATAGCATCGATATGTGAAAAAATATGAAATTGACCAAATTTGGACATACGAGGTTTCCGCCCGACAGCGACGATATGTAATTGTGGCTATTATAATAGGATGTTACTTGTCTGATGTGAATTTTTAAGCATAAAATAACCCCAGAATTCCCCTGTTAAAGTGAGAACAGAACTGAGTGACTCACTTGTTGTGAAGAACACACCAGCCACAGTGAGGATCTCTGGAGCCTAGACAGCTCTTACAGCTCCTGTACTGAGAACAGCTCTCCACTGGGAGACGAGTCACCTGCAACAGAAAACACACACACACACACACACAACGCCTTAGGCATTTACATTTACAGTGCAAATTGGCCAGAGTCTAAACATACCAGACATCTGGCACTTTCATTTTCACACTGACTAGGAGGATAACGATTTCCACATTTCTCAATATTTACAACCTATAGAGCGAAGTCAAACAGGGCGCATAGGCGGACAAGTTCCGAGTCAATCCAAAGAAGTAATAATAGTTTAAAGGCTGCTTTAAATGTACTGTCGATTTATAGGAATGTTTACGCCATCCATAGATGCGCACTGTATGGACTCGGAAAGAGAACCGTGTGTACACTTAGGAAACTCATACGCTTCTGTTTATACCACCGACAATGCCTCAAACATGCCCCTGACACTTACTCACCATGAATAATTAATAACCAAACAACAGTAAAAATAGTCCTCTTGTCTCCGAGTTCCCACGTATCGCCGGCGACACTGTAAACCTGATATCTATGTAACTGGTACAGAGAGTCCGACTGTGTGTTAGATCAGATTCCCAGCAGGGAATTAGACTTGCTGAAACAGCGTCTTCTCTCGATATGCTAGCTGAGGAAGCAGTAAACGTTGCACGCCGAGCTAATTTGTATCCTAGCTACCGTGGTGTCTGGTGACTATATCGCTTTAAATGCCTCGACACTCTGACTTTTGTCTTTCAGCCAGAAATTGCCAACAAGTGGCTTTCTCCTGTTGCAGAAACCTTGTGTTTAAACCTCACATAGCTGTGGGGTTTTTGATGACGACGCTTTTAAACCTCGACCTGAAACAGACAGCTTATTTCTATCGCTATTAAGTTATTGTTATTAAGTTATAATAGGTTAGTAACTTATTAACTCAAACCTGTGTTGAGAAAGTTAGACTTGGAAAAAAGTAATGTACTTATTTAACTACATACAAACTCATTATCCCAAATGCTAAGCGTTCACCCGGTGGTTGCTGCGACTCCGCTGGGTCCTCAGATGCATTGTCGTATTATAAATCATCATCATCATCATCATCATCATCATCTCACTCGCACCATGCGTCAACAGATATTATTAATATTGATCGCTAGGTCTTTTAACTAGGTTTTATTTTAATCCATTTAGCTGAAGTAGCATCAGTGTGCTAGCTGAGAACAAAATTACACATTGACCCACATTGTACCAGAGCCACTGTGGTGTCTGGTGGTCATATTTTAAATACCTCAACGCATTCAGTCTGGATCTTTGGTCAGAAATTTGCCAAAAATACAACCCTGGAAGGACATGTTATTGGGAGCAGCTTTTGTCTCACCATTGCTTAAACCAGTATACCAGCTGTGGGATTTTTTCCACTGTAAATGTGTGTCTCCATTTTTTTAACCCTTTCCTGCAATACACAGCATAAGATCACTTTATTCCCCAACACTTTCACAGCTTCATACTTGCTCGGTGTCATTCCTTCCCCAGGCCATAATCCTGTTGTACAAAGACACGTCCCCTTTTCCCACCTCTGCAACCTTTCTGACGTTTAAAACATGTGTTTAACAGCACACCAAACTTTTATTGTAGATTATTATCCCTCATGTAAACAGTTTTATATTGAGTGAACCGTGTTGTTGGTGTTTAACTCAAACACCAAGACAAACTCTATGTACACTCGTACTCTGTGAATCGAACATTCTAATTCTGACCTTTAACTGAATGGCTAAAAGTGCCAAGATTTTGATTCATCTAAAATCATTACTGGATTCAACTGAACACTTGATGCTTTTCCTTTCAACAGACGGAATTATCTTCCGAGCTCGGGATAAGAAACTCATTAACAAACCTCCTTCAGAAGTTTGGTCTTCACAAGGGCTCCAAAAAACCTCAAGACAAGTAGACTCCCATTGTTCCATCATCGAGTGATCCATCTGGGAATTAACTAACTTGGGAATGCCTTGCTTGTAATGACCAATCACAGGTCTGATCAGGTAGCATTTTGGTCTGCAGTTCATGTCATACGGTTTGTGGAATCCAAGTAAAGTCATGTGCTACCAACAAGCGACCGGTTTCTGAACTCAAGCCACGCTACATTTTTCCACCAAAAAAACTCTTCTCTTCTCAAAATGGTTAGCACTGAGATTGGGTTAAGTGACAATACATCAAACACTGATAAACTAGTATACACATTTAGGGGTTTTTACACCTGGTCACTTCATGCATTCTCTGTGATCAGATAACTATCTGATCGTAAAAAGACCAGGTCTAAATGCCCTCCGAAACGTTTTGGAGACGGATATAAATCCAATGGTACAAACCCCTTCAGGAGGTGGTCTGGGACGTGTTTCAGATGAAACTGGACAGGTGTAAATGAATGTGGTTGTTCAAGCCACATACGTCAGCACTATACTCCTCCCAAACGGAAGTACGTCACTCGCAGGTGATCTTTCACCCAGGCGTCTCGTTGGGTCTTAAAATGCGCTGCTGCCACCAGAGAAAATGCAGCAAACAGTAAATGCTGTTTTTTTGTAGCATAACCGTCGTAACGGTTCTGAAAACCGCAAACACACCTAAGCGTGTTCCATTTCAATTACCCCGGAAATTAGGTCAAATTTTTAGCATTTTGGGCGGGAGTAGAAAGATCGGATCGATTGTTCTTCCAGATGCCATTTTGTGCCTGTTCTGTTGTGTCCTTGTTAAGTATTGAATGTCTTTGTGATGTCTCACTTGTCTCAGAGTGGTGGTTAATATGAAGCTCATATGAAAATAGACATTAAGTACTTGTTAGTAGTACTTACCTTAATACTAACCTGAATTTGGAGTATTTTAAAAAAAAAAAAAAATCAAATTTTATTTGTCACATACACGTACATACAGGGTACGACATGCAGTGAAATGCATTTTGCATCTGCCCAGTATATAAGCATAAAAAAACAGAAATGCAATTTAGGATAAAAAAAAACAAAAAAAAAAATCAAAAGGAGATATAAAAAAGGTTTAGAAATATATTAAAATATACGTTAAGAAATAATAATACATAAATATATTTTGTATATAAATATTGTATATAATATATAAATATTTTTCTGTTTTTCCCTAGAATACTAGTGGGAATATATTCATAGAAATTAAAGTAAAAATAAAATAAAATAAAATAAAATAAATAATTAAGTTATTTTTTTCCACGTTTCTATATTAAAAGTTAATTGTGATATAAAACCAATTTCTGAACTCTGAGATGCCGCAATGCTTGTTCATAAGCATCTAAAATTAAAAAGCTACCAAATGACCATGTTACATGCCGACTTTGTGTTTTTAACTGGAGGAATTCTGAAGCAGCTCTTTGTCCCGGAATGAAACATGGCCAGGTTCAGCTGGGTCAAAGTTCAGCTCCAAGTTCAAGACACAAAACACTTGCAGGCCCAGTTCTCTAGACCGTGGGATCAGGAGGTCATGTTGCCATAACAGAAAACACCTTCACAGATTCATGTACCAGACCAAATCTATCACACTCAAGAATAACGGTGACTGAGAAAAGATTGGTGTAGAAGAACGAAACAAAAGCAGTTGCATATATCATAAGTTTTAAACTTTCATAACTTTGGATCTGAAAATGCTTGAGCAGGCAGCCAAGCAATGAATGCTAGCTTATATAAAGGGAGAGTGGGAGGCCTGGGATGGGAATAACATGAATAATGTTAGTGTGTGTGTGTTTGTGTGTGTGGGCATACTAGTATTTGTTTGAACTATGCTGCTTTATCAGCAGTGGTACGTGTAGTCAATAGAGTGGGCAAACAGACGTTAGATCTGCACTGATCTAACATCATTTGTCGACGTGTGGCAACGTGAAATCAATGCTGAATGGATAATTACTGTTGGAACGCAACCGCGCCCGCAAAAGGTCATCGGCGTGCTTCGTTTCGAGGCATCATTCGCGCTCTCCGACAGATTGGTTGACGGCAGATTGAAAACATCGGGGTTACAGGCGTGACCGTGGTTCCCTAATGAAGGGACTGAAACATCAGCGTGTATGGGAGGAGCTATTGATCACGGAGGCCAATCAAAATCTATTGAGCAGTAAAATCAATGGGCTAATAGAGAGTAAGGAATGTCAGGTTAAGCTTGCAACTTCTTAAGAGAAGCAGATTAATAATTTACCTAGTTGATGTGCCCAAGAGAAGGGGGCACGGTGGCTTAGTGGTTAGCACGTTCACCTCACACCTCCAGGGTTGGGGGTTCGATTCCCGCCTCCGCCTTGTGTGTGTGGAGTTTGCATGTTCTCCCCGTGCCTCGAGGGTTTCCTCCGGGTACTCCGGTTTCCTCCACCGGTCCAAAGACATGCATGGTAGGTTGATTGGCATCTCTGGAAAATTGTCCGTAGTGTGTGAGTGTGTGAGTGAATGAGTGTGTGTGTGTGTGCCCTGCGATGGGTTGGCACTCCGTCCAGGGTGTATCCTGCCTCGATGCCCGATGACGCCTGAGATAGGCACAGGCTGCCCCGTGACCCGAGGTAGTTCGGATAAGCGGTAGAAAATGAATGAATGAATGTGCCCAAGAGTCCCAATTACTTCCATGGAGACATGAAGTTTCTGGTGAAACATTTGTCAACATGTGAAATTTAAATTCTAGGCATATTAAGAAGTCAAATCAAAGTTTTCTAAAATAGACGTAGATCCCTAATGAGCTACATGGAGGTGACGCTGACACACAAAAAAAAAAAAAAAAACGCACAAAGAAACCTTGACATAAACAGAAACCTGTTCTCTTCAGGGTGTAACCATATAGCGGATCAAATATAAAGCAGACCAGATTATCCCAGCAGAAGACCTATAGATACAGTAACAAACCCAGTCATAGTGCCGGGAAAAATCTGGAGCATCCTGAAAAAACTGTACAAAGTGTGAGATCTGGGTGTCGCCATCTTCGTTTCATGGGGTTCACCTTTGAGAAATTTGGCCCCAATGGCCAGCCATAAATGCCACATTAGAAGCAAGCTTATTGGGTTGTGGTGTATCCTGAATCTATCCTGGGAACACTGGGTGTGTGTCGGGCTAAACCCTGGATGGGATGCCAGTCCATCATAGGACACCACGTTCCCTCCGAGGGGAAGTTGAGGGTATACGATCCGTCAGAGTCTGAGTGGGAGAACACGCTGTGCAGAACCTGACGTAAAAAAAACAAGCATCGCTGGAATAAAGTACTAATGTTAATAATAACGAGAAGAAAAACAAAGGCAAAGATATAAGATTTGTGAGTCTACGTAGAAACATGCTTCAATTTCCATTTTTACATAACACGTTTGAATTAATTATTTATTTACATAAATGTAAATTTAGCGACTTCAAACAAACATGGGGACCAGAAGAGATAAATATCGGATCGAGCTGTGCTCGTTATCTATAGGGTTGTGTACGTATCGTGTACGGTATCAGTGTTGTATTTTCCTCTAAACAGAAAGGTGTCTGGTTTCTCCGACGGCGTTTTAGAGCTCCAAACTCGAAAATGCTCCTTCTCTTCCTTTTGATCGGAGCCGAGATTAGACGCCGCAGTGAGAAAAACCAGAGAGCGGAATAAACAATCCCACCCAAAAGGGACAGGGCCGTGGCTTTCAAGTGCCGAGCAGCTGATGGCTCTACAGCTGTGTGTGTCTGAGTATGTGAAATGTGGAGAAAGAGAGACTGGAATGAGTGCATGAGGAAAAGAGAGAGAGTGCGAGAGGGAGAGAGAGCGAGAGAGAGAGATAGAGAGTGTGTGACTGAGGGTGGGCGAGGTGTAGCAAGATTGAGCTCTATGCTAATTTATACTGCCATGCAGCCAAGCATAAATACGCTGTTTTATAATCTGTTGCCTCCAGTTCAGGTTTTTTATACACCCCCCATGCACAAAAACACACACACACACACACACACACACACAAAGGGTCACATCCCAGTGGTCGATTTTAAGATAAACAATATTCAGTGCTCGGTTTGATGCATCGCTGAAAGGTTAAGCAGAAGTTTTGCCATCCACGCCGAGTGACTAGCTTCTCCTTTTCTTTTTTTTTTGCTTAAAACATCAGCAGAATTGGAAACGTCTTCGCCATTTGCCGAGCGTAACCGAAACACATCCGCAAACCACGGGAGCGCTTTGTGAGCAAACGTGACCCTTCACCCGCCTGCGCACCTGCTGCTAATGAAAAATTCAAATTTGTCCGTCGGCGAGGCGCATCAATTATTGACTCGCTGTCATTCGCTTCATATTTAATATTTCATGTTTCATATTTCACAGCGAGTCATCATCTTCCTGCCATGCGTCTTCACAGTGCGAGGAAAGCAGTAAATAGAGAATAGCAGCACACTTGATTAATCAGACTGACCTCCTCACTACTCCCATCGCTACGTGATTTAAAATGAATAAATGGGTAAATACACATGCATGTGTGTTTTCTGCACACGAGCGGATACTGGAGCTGTGCATCTCTCTAACATCATGACTTTGCTCTTACACTACTATAATTTCTTATTGTGTTTTCTTAGAAAGTTAGTGATGACTGACAGGCACAGAGGCCACGCCTCTTTATCTGGACCTGAGTGCACAGAGATTACGCCTCCTTCACTACAACCGAGAGAACAGAAGCCACGCCTCCTTCACTGAACCTGAGAGAACAGAGGCCACGCCTCCTTCACTGAACCTGAGAGCACAGAGGCCATGCATCCTTCACTGAGCCTAAGAGCACAGAGGCCACGCCTCCTTCACTGAGCCTAAGAGCACAGAGGCCACGCCTCCTTCACTGAACCTGAGAGCACAGAGGCCATGCCTCCTTCACTGAGCCTAAGAGCACAGAGGCCACGCCTCCTTCACTGAACCTGAGAACAGAGGCCACGCCTCCTTTACTGAGCCTAAGAGCACAGAGGCCACGCCTCCTTCACTTAACCTGAGAGAACAGAGGCCACGCCTCCTTCACTGAACCTTAGAGCACAAAGGCCACACCTCCTTCACTGAGCCTGACAGGCACGGAGGCCACGCCTCCTTCACTAAACCTTAGAGCACAGAGGCCACACCTCCTTCACTGAGCCTGACAGGCACAGAGGCCACGCCTCCTTCACTAAACCTTAGAGCACAGAGGCCACGCCTCCTTCACTGAACACGATCCTGATATGGACAAAAGCCACACCTTCTTTACTAAAACTGAGCGGCATACTTCCTTCACTGATACTTTGCAGACAAAGGCCACACCTCCTTCACTAAAACTGACAGGCATCGAGGTCACGCCTTCTTCATTGAAAATGCAGGACATATGAGCCACGCCTTCTTCTCTGATTAGAACACACACAAAGACCACGCCTCATTCACTAAACCAGACATGTACTGTACAGCCCTTGACTAGGAGAAGACACAAACACAGATGTTACATGTCTGTCAATGATGCTGTCAGGGAAACAGGCCACACCTCCTTCACAGGAAGTGCTAATAACGTCCACTAGCCAGAGTATAAAGTTTATTTGGTTCAATTCACGTCCATCTCCTGGATGTAAGAAACTCCTGAATGTGTTTTACCATCGCACTCTGTGACAGTTGTTGCATAATTACAGTTTAGGTGGGTGTAAAAGCGGCGTTCGTCTCTCATTTACCATCAGCCTTTGGCAGCTAACAGATTGCAGGCAGTGAAAGGAAACCAATTGGAACGATATCAGTCATTGTGTGCTCTTCTTTCTAAACACTATCAGATCCTTAACCACAACAAAGCGGTTAAAACTTTTTTTTTTCCTTTTCCCTTTTCCGAACGAAGCCTTAATACAGCTCCTCGGCTGACGTTCTAAGGTCGAGAGATGACGACGGACATTTATGATAAGAACGTAAAGCTTTTAATCAGCGCTGAACGTGGGTGATCGATCGCTGCTTTAATGCACAGCACATCTCGGTCAATCCTTCACACAAATATCGATAGCTGGAGCTGACTGGAGGAGCTTTTTTCACATGAGCGACTCCACTGTTGGAGCGAGACGAGACGGATTTTACTTTCCTTTCCAGAATGCTGACGCTGGCACGGAGGGATCCGCTAGAAGTCAAAAGAAGTGCAGATGAAATGAAGTGGTCTGTCTGGGGTTCACTTTATAGCACATTGATCCTGAATTCCCAAATTTCACCGGTCAGATGTCGTTTTCCTCTTAATTTTCTTTCAAAACAGCTCCAACAGAAGTTACGGGTGGGGTTTGAATGATAATGTTGTCAAGAACCTGCACGGTGACTTCACACAGTCTAAACTGAATAATGTTCTCTCTGTTCGGTGTCGCCGCAAACATGGACATTTTGACTCGACACGGGTTTTAAGCCAGACTCCCTTTCCTGACGAAACCCTCGCATTTTATCCAGGCTTGGGACCTGCACTAAAAGTTAAAGCTGGGGTCTCCGATGTTTGAAAGCCAATGTTGACATTTGAAATCACCAAAACAAACACTCCCCAACCCAAATGGGTCCCACCCCTGTATTGATAGCTCCGCCCACACATACATACGTAACCCAGGCAACTAATGGAAAGAAATGTGTCTTTATCATAGCTGAAGGGAAGAACAATACGATTGCAGATAAACAAACAAGCAAAATCATGCAAAGGACAAAGGCATATTATTAGTTCTGTGTAACAAAGCAAAGCCAACGTTACTCACCTATCGAGAAGGAAAAAAGCGCCTCGGCGTTAAATTAAGTAAAGTTGAATTTCCCGAGTCGATAACTCCTGAGCTAAACGGATTGAGCGGTTGTAGCTGCGTCTCTACATTACTACGATAGAAAAGAGGTGTTATTTTTGTAGTAACAGCGTTTAGCTCAGGAGTTATTGACTCGGGAAACTCCAATCTGTGAATATGTGACCAACTTCCCGCTCCTTCAGTTCTCTCCAGCGCTGGAAAGCTGATCCTATATTAACATGTCCTACTTCTTACCTTATCGTAAGCCTTTCTTCACTTTCTTTCTTTGTTTTTATCCTCCATGTCAATGTTAAAACCGCTTTCTGCTAATGTCACACACATTGGCTACATGTTAGTTTTGAATTTTGTTTTTTTTTTTTATTATTCGACCGAGTTTTCTGAAGCATTTCTCAAAAATCGGAGACCCCGCCTTTAATCTGACGTTCCCTTTTCCTGGGACTCTGCAGCGATAGCGCGGGATCCTGCCGCTGGACCACGTAATCTAAAGCAAACAATAATCATATTTAGACTCGTGTTGTTATTTATAAAAAGATGCCTTTAAGCATTATACTGCTTTGTTGATGCTGATTATTTTCCTATAACACCATGAACCTGAGTGTTTTTCTCCGTCCACATTGTGTCTCCATCCATCATCGCTCATGCTTTTAGTGAACCAGATCGTGACATCTTCAGTGTAAATCCTATCTAAGTTAAATCTTCTCCCTTTATAACCTGGTGCCTGTCTTGTACACCAGGAGCAAATATTGATAGTTTTAGCATTTTTATTTCCTCAAGCTCACAGACAATATTCTCTAAATATTAGCCCTGCTGAAGACTTCCAGTCAGATCGGATTTTCTTTTTTTCACCCGCAGCTTGGAGGTCAAGTCCCTTTCTCGTGCGACGTCTTTCAGAAACTCGCACAATGAAGGCAATCTCGGCTCGGCTCGGCGTCGCGGCCAAGATCTGCGAATGAGCATCGGGAGGAAGGTTTCTGAAGAAAGAACTGTGGCGTCATTCTTTCTGCAGCTGTACGGCGTTAAGTGTCTTTCTCAGCTGTAGAGGAACTCGTCTTGCGTTCTCCGATCTCGCGCTTCCCCACCAACAGAGGCGTGCAGAGAGAAGAAGAAGAGAGTCGCTACATCTTATTAAGACCACCAGCTGGGGCTCCCATTCACACGCATTCACACACGGCGGTTCTTATTCCATCTTCCTGTAGCGCAGATGTTAAAACAACATATCTGAGATTCCGCTTGTGATTCTTAAAACAAAAAACGCTCGGCGGTGAAACGAGGGCGGAGCCGAGACACATGACAAATGGGTCTTTATTCTTCCGTGCGAAGTCTTCACGGCGCAGAACAAATGTTTTCCTGCGCGTCACCGGCAGCGCGGGAACGAATTAGAAGCGAACGGAGAAACTGTAAATCATCCGAGTAAATGGCATTTGTACAATTTCCACACACAAAAACAAGACAGACGTCTTCACATTTGCAGTAGAGCTCGTGCAGCTAACGTACCTCACGCTTTAAGTAAAACTGAGGAGTTTATTTTTTCCTATTTAGGTGAAGATTTTGAAGCTGTGCTCATGCTAGAAGGCTAATTGAATATTTATACACATCTGTATCAGAATACTTCAGCGTATTTTTAACACCACTAATACTATTATTAATTATATAAGAAAAACAAATCGGTAACACAGAAGTCTTGCCAACTTAGACATTTACAACCCGTGTAAACAAATGAACTATTTTCTGCCCCGTGCGTTTGATCTAAAACGATTCAGGACTCTGTTGGCTTTCGGTGTGAGACGTGTGTTTTTTCCTCTGTCCATGACCTTACACTGAATTTTAGTAGTTGAAGATGAACAAGCACTCGGGGCGTCTCAGAGAGCAGAAGATAAAAACATTTTTGTGAAAAAAAAATAAGTATTCTCGGGGAAAACAAAAATATTTATGAAACACTACAAATACTTAAAGCATCTACTATCATATATTAGGATGGGATGTGGTAGCTCGGTGGTTAAGGCGTTCGACTACTGATCAGAAGGTCATTGGTTCGAATCCCAGGTCCACCAAGCTGCCACTGCAGGGACCCTGAGCAAGGCCCTTAACCCTCAATTGCTCAGGTGTATAAACTGAAATAAAAATGTAAGTCACTCTGGATAAGAGTGTCTGCTAAATGCTATAAATGTAAATAAATATATCATACGAGCTTCATATTAACCACCGCTGTGGAGAGAGACATGACAAAGACATTCGATACCGAACGTAGACATGACAAAAATAGGAGGAATTTTCTTTTTTTTTTTTCCCCAAAAACTATTCATTCCCCCTTTGACATGCCGCCTCATAGTACAGTGAAATAATAAAGACGCAAAACGTTATGGATGTTTAACTTGATTTGATCTGTTGTTAAATATGAATCAGTTATTAATTATTCCTTTCAACTATCAGGAAACACTGCATTATGCACCACAAACCTTACCTGTTTGTCGCTCAGCAAGTACGTGTACTGATAATCCGGACTAAACACCATGTCTCGCAGGATCGGGCTCCCCTCCACCACCGTGACCGTCTCGTACAGCAGCACGTTCTGGGAAGGTGGAGAAACGCCGTCCACTCGGATCTGACGGAAACGGAGAGGAAAAATACGGTTTGCGTCTGTTCTTCATGGGGGTTAGAAATAACAAACAATTTAACTGCTGTCACATGACGTGTTGCTTCGGAGGAGTCTCCAGTGTCAGCAATTTGTACCTTATTTATTTAAGTGAGAATGGGAAATAAATAAATAAATAAATAAATAAAATTAGGGGGATTTGTCAGGAAATTACATTTTACATAGGTTTTAATGCAAGTGATAAGACCTAACATTAGAAGTGCTGCAACGTTACAACAAGTGTGACGTGTCATGATTTCATTTAAGAATAAACCACATAAATCAGCACAGTTTCAGGTCGTTGCGGTACAAAGGAATAAAACGCGTAAGAGCTGGATGAAGTGTATTGAAAAATTCATGGGAGATTTTGCTTGTTTTCCTCTTCCAGCACATCACACCCTAAAGCGTTTAATTTCATCATAACAGTCGGTTGATACAGAAATAACAGTGTAATGTACTCCATTTTTATACCCGATGCTTCGTGCTGCTCCGTTTTTCCCTGCGCTTTACTGACAGATGTGGTATTCCGGAGTATTCTAATTGGCCTGCTGTTCTCCGGAGTGCCGTGTGCTTGCGCTGACCCAGAAAAAGAGCTTCAGAGGAGTTCAGAAAGGCAGGGTTCAGAAAGACACATGCCGACAGCAGAGCTTCAGATTACTGTTTACTGACAGTAGAGGTTCGGTGTAGAGCTTTTCGATCTTCGGGTAGAAAATAGAAATCAATTACATTTTAATGACACTATACCCTCTTTGGCACACGAGCGCGTACCTCCGTGTACACAAGCAAACGCATACGTGCTCTCGAGCCCCTGCTGCTTCATCATTAGTCACTCCTCTGTTTCCTCAAAGTGATAATTAGTGTAGTGAGCATGCTCAGTTCTAACACAGAGAAATGCAATACATCTCTGAAGTATCAAAAAAATAAAAAAATAAATAAATAAAAATCGTCAGACATGAAAAAAGAAAAAGGAGGAAAAGCGCAGCTCGAGTAGCAGAGCTCACCTATATTCCTTTCTGCTAGAAATAAGAAGCAATAAGAAGCTAGATAAAATGAGCAGGCAGCAAATGTGTCCTCATCAACAGTGACAGGAAAGTGACAAGAGACGGAAACGAGAGTCTGAGTAACGCATATTAATTCGAGAAGTGGAAACAAAAGGATGGAGAAAAAAATATCGACGAGGAAAGAAAGCAAGGCGCAGATGTGATGCTGAGTTTTGGACTTCTCCTAAATATCTGGGCTGGCCCAAAGTGAAAAACATCGTTAGCCTGTTAATTAGGGTTGACAAGGTGGCGTCAATTAGTCAAAGGCTGCCATATTGGGTGTCAGAAGTCACGGGCCAAGCTGGAGCTCGTGAGTCAAGCAGCAGCGGGACAGAAGGTTCTGGAAGATGACGGACTCAAGCCGCAGTTTGTCAATGCATGCAGCACCAGCTGTAGTGTCGTGCATTGGCAGCCGTCGGCAACGGCTTATCACATCGTTTTATCTCCTCCGGGGTGCCATCTGCATTTTTCACGTCTGCCGAAGCAAACGGATCGCTAAACTGATCCCCGTACACCGCAAAGTCCGATTGAGCGACGACCACGAGGCGGCTAAGAGCTAAGCACTGTACCATAAAAACTAACGATACGCCAGAAACGATGACGTCTGCGTCACACCTTTAAGAGGATAAGTAAATGTAGAAGACCTTTCCTTAAAACACAAGCATGCTCTTTGGGTCATCCTCCGTGACCCACACGGCTCTCAGCTCATCAACTCTTCCATTTATGGGGAGAAAAAAAAAAAAACGGGCCAGAGCTTGTCTCCAAGTGCACTCAAGCCGTCGTCTGACACCAAACAACCAGGGCAAGTCAAAACAGAGAAGCTTCTCACTCCAGAGTGGTCTGGTTAAACAAAATAGCCTGCCATCCAGACAGAAACCAGAGACAGTTGTACCCACTATAAAAATGCCAGCCATCCTCTAGCCTTTTGACTGTTTATATTCGTGCTGAACCTGTTGCAGAAGTCAGGAAAGAAAAAAGAGCTAATTTCACCATGCGTGGCTGCTTGGGGTTTGTCCGTCTGGTGTACAGGTTCCCAGGCTTAATCCTGGTCCTGCACATTTCATTTGTTTATCCCTGCTCGTACGTCTGATCCGAAAATGAGTAACCATTTCTCTGTTGAATCAGGTGAGTTAGTAACGTGATATTTGAAGGTTGTCTGTTGTGGTGGTGGGACTTTAATGCCCCTTTTCCACCGAGGCAGTTTGAGTGCTGGTTTGGAGCCTAATTTAGAACCAGTTCTTTCTTTTTCGACACCCGGGGTTGTGGGCGGGGTCACTGTTAGCGCATTTGATAATGTACTTTAAGTATACTAATGTTTAATACACTTTTACTTTACCGCGATATGATACATTATCAGCACACATGATAGTAAGTAGCTACATGATAAGGCTAACATTCTTCTGTGTTAATGATAAAATAACGTTATGTACTTTCTTGATTACAACCTCCGTTTATACAGATTACATGGAGCTGCATGTACACGTTGGATTCGCCGCGTTTGGAATGGTTCACAAAGCCATGTGCATTAACAGTAAAGCAACATCTGTCATTGTTGATGTTGTGTTTGCCGCTGCTGCGCTAATGTTGCTGTGTAACGTGACACGTATACAGTGACGTCAGACTCGGCTCTGTGACGGCTCTCTAACCGATGGAAAGGCAAACCGGTTCTTAGAAGGATCACCAGTGGAACCAACTTTGAACCAGCACCAGCGCTAGCTCTGAACCAGAACTCGGTTCTTTTTGGTGGAAAAGGGGTATAAGTCAGTGATTTTAATATGGGGTCAGTGGTGGCTCAAATGGTTGAGAAAGGCTGTGGGTTGTTGTTTGGAAAGGTCAGGAGTTCTAGGCCCAGAATTGCCAAACTGCAACTGTTAGGCCCTTGAGCAAGTCTCTTAACGCTCTCTGCTCAAGGAGCACACATCTAAGCTGGGATGTGTGAAGAAAGGAATTACACTGTGCTTTAATTTACATGTGACAAATAAATTCGTCTTCTGGTGTACACAATTCTATCAGGTTTTGCAAAACAACAGCTTGACAAACAGCAGAACCCAAAGTTTGGACATTGCTCCCTGTACACCTGGCTGCAACACACACTCTTGCTTGCTTGAAGCCTCACCAGCACTCCTCGCTCAAGTGTTTGAAATGCAAAGAGCTCGCACTGCCTGCTGAGCGCTGACCCAACTGCAACATCAAACAGTGCAGATGAGGGTAATTGGAATTTAGATAAATAGTACCTTCCCCCCCTTTTCGTCTTCCCCAATACACTTAAGGGTGCCAAGGTAACTGCACCATCCTATCTATCTATTAATTAGCTCACTGTAGAGTCCTAGCGGTGTGCTGAGAGCCGGACAGATTTGTTCATGGGCCAATTTTGCCTTCATTGATCTGCGAGAAGAAGAAAGCAAAACAGAAAAGGGAAAGATGGAGGCCATTTTTGTTTGTTGGGATGCCTGTATTCGTATCGATTTTGAAACCCTCGTCAAGCTCTGATTCGAGAGCCGAATGAAAGGAGTTCCTTAAGTGGCGCTGGAGTTCATTTTCTCCTCTTGTTCACTCCCTCCCTCTCGAGCTCTTCTGGAGTACAGAAAGATGGCCTTCTTTTATTGTTGGCTGCTCCTCGTGATCAAATTAGGAGTATGTTTGAACAAAAGCGCAAGGCCAGGAAAGGCTGAATGACAGGATTCCATAAAAATGTAGCACGATATCTTCGCGTTCGGATTTTGTTTCTGATTAACGAAGAAAGTATACGACGTTGTACTCAGATAAGAGGCATTATTACGATGAAATATTAGGAGCCTGAGCATCGGGGCAGTTTATGCAAAGTTTTTCCTTTTGAGGGTAAAATGGAAGAGATGTTTTTAGAGTTTGTCCCCCAAAGTTATCGGTGCCGTCAAAGGCTATAGGACGCTACAAAAACACCGGTGTTGAGATGGTCAGTAAAAAAGGGAGGAGATTAAAGTGATATGTGGAATCTGCAGTGACTGGAGAGACAAACTAAAGACTGGACGCTTGCTTATGTGTGTGTGTGTGTGTGAGTGATTATGGGGGACTGGAGGGATTAGAGAAGAAACATGCTGTGCTGACTTTCCAGCCAGATCCCCAACCAGTCCAGCTGAATGGACGATCTCCGGGAGAGCTCCATTTATCGGTCAAGATGAAGGCGGAGAAAAAGAAAACAAAAGAAGACGGGGGGATGGAAAAGGCAAAAAAAAAAATAAAAAATCTACAATAGAGTCATGATGATGGACGAACATATAGTAGCCTGAAAATTGGATTATGTGGCACCATTAGAGAAGATGAGCTTCCCTGTAATCACTCTGCAACCATGTGACACAAGAGCGCATCAATAACAAATGCAACCTTCCGCAGATACAGAAAACACGTCCCGGTTTCTGGGTCATTTCATCTAAAATATCTGAAATAAATCTGAACCGGTTTTGGCAGTAGAAAGAAAAAGACAAACAGACATGGAAGGAAGATACATGGGTTTCAAAAGGCAGTAAAACACAAGTAAATACAGGGCCTCATCATAAAATCGGTTTTAATATGATCTCACTGAAGGCTTGTTTTTATTGAATCAGGGAGATGATTCATAGCATGAAGCTTGTTATCTTGTTATCTTACTGAGGGTATGTAAGAAAAATCTCCTTGTAGTTCTGCATGATATAATCCTATATTTTCCTCCCCAACACATTAAAATGATAATCGCAGGGAAAATAAAGCCCTAAAATGCAGATTCAGTCATTGACTTAACTCACAACTCAGTTAAGAAAGAGGTCAAATTCTGGTTATACACATATTAAAAAACTTTCGTCACAGTAGTGGTTCCCAAAAGAAAGAACAACAGATTTGTTTAAAAATATCGTTCGGGCCAATAGTTTGACTTTAAAAACACTAAAACCATGTACACTACTGATGGCCAGTATCAGAATTACACACAACATGTGTTCATTACATTTAACCCTTGTATGGTGTTCGTATTTTTCTTACTCAGCCAGTGTTCGTGGTTCTGGTGGACCCGCTGGTGGACCTGCTGCATTTTTGGGTTTTTAATTCAACACAATCAAAAATTTTATGTTAAAATACTCTACAGATGTTTACTTCATCCCATTCATTCATTTTCTACCGCTTATCCGAACTACCTGGGGTCACGGGGAGCCTGTGCCTATCTCAGGCGTCATCGGGCATCAAGGCAGGATACACCCTGGACGGAGTGCCAACCCATCGCAGGGCGCACACACACTCTCATTCACTCACGCAATCACACGCTACGGACAATTTTCCAGAGATGCCAATCAACCTACCATGCATGTCTTTGAACCGGGGGAGGAAACCGGAGTACCCGGAGGAAACCCCCGAGGCACGGAGAGAACATGCAAACTCCACACACACAAGGTGGAGGCGGGAATCGAACCCCCAACCCTGGAGGTGTGAGGCGAACGTGCTAACCACTAAGCCACCGTGCCCCCCCACTTCCTCCCAATTACAAGCAGTATAAACAGCATATATGGTTAATATTTGCCCTTTACCTTTATTATATCACATTTTGTGTGGAAAAAATCAACAAATTTACAAGGAAGCAAAGTATTTCAAAACTATTGATGTTTATGAATATGGGTCCCACAGACCCGAACAACATACAAGGGTTAAGCACAATTGGTGTTTGAATTTTTTGGGTATAACAGGGTTACATGGGCGTTGTACTGTCAGTCAGATAGTCGGTGTCTACCTGTGAAAGTTGAGGGATCTGAGTGGTGAGTCACAAGACTTTATTCTGAGTAAAATCATTTTTTCCCTAAAAAACAAATATCTGGTACTGGTTCAATGACACAGCTTCAAACTGAAGTCCAGGTTTGACATCATGCTCGGGTCATCAATAAGCAAGTCTCAATCAAGTTAAAGTTTAAAAAAAAAAAGAAAAAAAAAAAAATTAAAAAAGGGGGAAGTCGTGGCCTAATGGTTTAGAGAGTTTGACTCCTAACCCTAAGGTTGTGGGTTCGAGTCTCGGGCCAGCAATACCACGATTGAGGTACCCTTGAGCAAGGCACCGAACCCCCACAACTGCTCCTCGGGCGCCGCAGTATAAATGGCTGCCCACTGCTCCGGGTGTGTGTTCACTGTGTGTGTGTTCACTGCTGTGTGTGTGCACTTTGGATGGGTTAAATGCAGAGAACGAATTGTATGAGTACAGTCACCGTACTTAGCCGTATGTCACGTCACATCAAGTTCATGCAACCAAATTTCTAAGAGCTAACTGAAGTTCTTCAAGAAGAGGAAGATGTTTAAACATCATCTGAAGACAGCCAGTGACGCAGCTGTTCGGATATCGAGAAAAAGGTTTCTTCCGAACCGAGATTGATGCGTACCTTCCAAATACCCTGAGAGATGGTGGGAGCAGTCGAGCATCCCTAGAGGACCTAGGGAGCGTAGTGCAGTGCGGTGTGTGATAAGTGCAAATGAAGTCAGACTCCAGTGGAGATCAGAGGTTCCTCCAGCACTGTGACTGTATTCATTACATCCTACTCGTGCTTTTTAGCAGATACCGACGATGAGTAGCGTGCCATGCCCCTCCTCCGTTTCAGCACGCTCCGTTTCCATAGAAACATCACACGTTTTCAAACGGCAATCAGAATCGTGTGACAAAAAGAAGGACGATCTAATGCTTATTCATCGTGTTTCCTTTATTTTTTTATTTATTTGCCAGTGCTGTTTTCGATGCTCCGGTCCCACATTTTTACTGTAATACATCTCCAGTATCTACACGAGTATATTCACGACGTTCCCTCGACTCAATCGCGCTCGGGCGATGACGTTGCAGCAGCTGATACCATATGGTGGAAAAGCAAAGCTCTACCTATGATTCATACTTAATGCTCGGACTACGTGGTGCTGCTGTCGCTGCTATTGTTTATGCAGCACATCTACACACACACGTATCCAGCGGCTCAGGCTGCTCTGACTAACCCTCAGCACCGCTACAGATCTGTCATAGCTTGTTGCCCTCAGCAACTCTCCGCACCCCACAGCGTTCTGAGGATTAGGTGCGAGGAAAGGAGGAGGAAAAAAAAAAAACAAAAAAAAAAAAACGCTCTACTCCAGTATGTTCGAGAGCAAAAAAAACAACAAAGGCATTAAAGCATTGTTTTCTCATCTGCTGCATTCAAAAGTGCTCAATTCGCACGGGCTCGGGCTCGTCTTGAAAAGTGGGCTACTCTTTCACATCGAGGGTAATCGATTTTACATTAAAGAGCAGAACAGCGGGGGTAGAACAAGCTCCTCTCCCGCCTCGAAAATGAGGTCAAAATCCTCAAGCTCCAAATTCATCCTTTTAGAAGACAAAGATGCTGCACCATAGGAAGCGAACAAAAGGCATATGTGATTCAATTAAAGCCCTTATCCTGTTCCTTCAGATGGGGCTAAAGGGAGGAGAAAGGCCCAAGCATGGAGGGTTTTTTTCCTTCTTCGCACCTTCACCACCTGCTTCAACTCAATCCAAAAAAAAAAAAAAACAACACACAAGGTTCTTCCGCTGCACCTTCAGAAATCTTACCCAGCATTTCTTGACCCCTGACCCACCCTTGCCCTGTGACCTGTGGGTATTAAGTGCTTGCGCTGCTTGTATATGAGTCTGTGTGTGTGTGTGTGTGTGTGTGTGTGTGTGTGTGTGTGTGGACAGATTGCTCCTAACAATGGCGAATGATTAATGGTTTTCCACAATGCACACATCTAGCTAATAGGATTCTTTTGCATTAAGAGTCATGGGAAATGGGATTTATGGAGTGTGTGAATGAGCGTCACACTCACAGCAACAAGGAACCGTCTGCAAAAAGACATGCTAGTGTTTCGTTTCAGTGTACGACTGGTGTTTTAAGAGGCACGGGGGAATTCGGGGCTGGAACAGGAAATGTATCAGTAAAGGAAATTAACAATCTGTGCCGAGGCCTTAGCTGGCTTGCAAACCCTTTAGACGAAATTCTGATCATTCCTAAATGTCCAATCATGTGATTTAATTGTTTTGCGCCGGATAAAAGGTTAAGTAAATATCTTGCGGCGAACTTTTGTTTCACCACCTGCTACATTATTACCCATTTGTCCTCCACAGACCAGGCTTTCTTGGGTTGTGCGCTGCACCGATGCTTTGGCTTGCCAGAAAGATTAGTGTGTTTTAGTGTTCAACCACCAACAAACTCTGGGGAGTTTCTCTCAACCTCCTACAAAGGCCGTAACATCCTTCATGATCCGCATGCGCTTCCATCCAGCTCCAATGAAACACCAATTATTCCAAGCTATTCAAGTAGGCTTGCGCTTTATAATGCGGTAATTACAATGTTCGTAATACGTGGAATGTTTATCATCGGGAACCGCCTATCAATTACCGTTTTCTGCTGCGTTTCGGATTTCCGTTCGCACCAAAATTACAGGCTGAAAAATAAAAATTCCGTCACGGACTGGTGAAACTGCAGAAACATCTTTAGCACATTGACTATGTGTTAAATTAGCCACAAGGCTAAAGGCTGAATTTGCCTCGCTCTGGATGTTTCTGAAAGCTTCGGATTGTTGTGACTGGCCTGTTTGAAGGGCTAGGATTCGGTAGACGTGTTGACAAACACGTACGTTTTTTATAGACTGCCTGAGCTGCGTTATTAAAAAACACAATATTTGTATCATTTTTACATTTTCAGCTCCAGTCATGTTGCTTGTAAAGTGTTAAACGTTTCCTTCTTAATAGATTTCATACTATGCAGCTTTAATCCATCAACTGTTTTCAGAATCAGAATCAGATTTATTGGTCAAGCGTGTTGACACACACAAGGAATTTGTTTCCAGCAGTTTGTGACTCTCAAAAGTTACAGACATAAATAACACAATACTATACAAGGGAACAATGCAGACGATGAGATACAATATAGACAGAATGAGTATAGAATATGAATATAGAATGAATAAAATATATAAACTATGAGAATAAAATATGAACGATAGTTCCTGACAGTTCCTGACACCATTTTTCCCCCCAACAGAAAGAACCTAATTTGGTCACATGATCAAATGCCCCCATGTGAACCCACCTGGCTTTTTTTTTATTATTTTTTTATTTTTTTATTTGGAGAAACCTTCGGAGATGCACCTTTGAAGCTCTAAAGCTTACATCCCCAAAGTGTGCTGCTGAGAACTTTGTATACTTAAACGTTCCAGGATGTCGGAAGTTTGTTCTGGAACTTCTGGAGGATTTCCGAGTAAGAGTAAAACCAGGATTAGGACAAAAAGAGTGGCTTTAATCACATTTCAGAGTAGTTTATTTGCCTGTCAGGACACTTACCCATAAAACACTATGATTCTCGAAGCTCGGACAAGGAATTCGAGAGGAACGTAGAAGAGGTGAAATGAACGTGCAGGAGAACTGGAGCAAGGCCATATCTTTCAGCGTCTCAGCTCGTTTGGGAATTGGATTCGGGCCTCTGACCAGCTATCTCATCAAGGCCAGTGGGTGTAAAGAGCAACTCACCCAATGCTCGTCACAAAGCACAGCACATTCAGTCTTCTGTGATCATTACAACCTTCTTCCCAGGTGCTAATACTGTAGCTGAGACAAGGAGACATCAACATGTTCATAGAAAGAGCACACAAACAAACGGTGTCAGACTGCTGGATCCTGAAGCATTCCAGATATCCTGATGTGCAATATTTGCATTCCAAACAAATTAAAGAAAAGAAAATTGTGCCAATGATCCCTTGGAAGAGGTGTCCTAAATTCCACTCTAAGCCTGTTAACCCCTCCATCCTGAGGCAGGCCAAACATTAAACTGCACTTAATCTAGGATTTAACAGTGCAGGAAATTGCATGTTGGTTTCGCACATCCTTGCACTATTACACGCAGACATGCACAAACAGATGCACACGCACACGGTGCGAGCTGTCATGCCGCTGACGCCGTGTTTGGAGTGGATCTCCTGTGTTTATCTTAGCAGGAGGTTGGAAAGTAGGGGAAACTCCTGGTTAAGTCCTCTTACAGCATGGTTAACCTGGTTTGACTCCTCGCAACGTTCTGAAATATGACAAGGCATCAGGTTTAAAGCCGAACTCCTGCCTTCGTGCCTCAAGCAACAGGTATTTTAGAATGAAGTCGGCTTTGCCGAAGCTGCAGCAGCGGCGGCAACAGAGACATAAAAGCGTGTTACAAAAGCCAAACAGTTAGTTGTATTTTCATTGTATCTGACGTGTTACAGATCCATAGCGATTATACATAAGTCTTATACATCCACGAAGTACCAGAGCTGGTTGTGGATCCTAAACACAACACAACTTTGTGAAACCAAGAACTCTGGGACAGAGGATTTAGGTTAGATGTATTCACTAAAAAAAGAGTCATGGAACCTGTCCGTGTTTGGGGGAATGAAGAAACAGGAGCACCTGAAGGCAACCCACATGGATTGTAACCAAAGTTTAAACCATAGACCTTGGAGCAACTCTGAGCAGGTTACGGTCCTTGCTCAAGGGCAGAGAAAACTTGGCAATGTTAGGTTTTGAACTCTAGATCATATCGAGTTAAAGGTGGGGTCTCCATTGTTTGAGAAATGCTTCAGAAAACTGAGTCGGGACGACAAGCTAAACAAAAATCAAAACAAACGTGTGGCCAATGAGCAGAAAGGGGCGTGTCTTGTCAATATGGGAGGAGAGAGTGTTCAGTGAGCATGTGTGACATTAGCAGAAAGCGGTTTTAACATTGACATGGAGGATAAAAACAAAGAAAGAAAGAGAAGAAAGACTTACGATAAGGCAAGAAGTAGGACGTGTTAATATAGGATCAGCTTTCCAGCGCTGGAGAGAACTGAAGGAGCAGGAAGTTGGCGCATATTCACAGATTGGAGTTTCCCGAGTCAATAACTCCTGAGCTAAACGCTGTTACTACACAAATAACACCTCTTTTCTATCGTAGTAATGTAGAGACGCAGCTACAACCGTGTTTTGTGTAGTAACAGCGTTTAGCTCAGGAGTTATTGACTCAGGATACTCAAATCTGTGAATATGCACACATGCGCACTGAACACTCTCTCCGGCCATACTGACAAGACCCGCCCCTTTCTGCTCATTGGCTATACGTTTGTTTTGATTATTGTTTTGTTTGGTGGCCTAACGCAGAGGCATTTCTGGAATATCGGAGACCCTACCTTTAACCACTGAGCACAACGATCATTCTGGCTTCACACCATCTCCAAGTGAAATCCCAGATCTTACACTGGCTAGGCCAACCTTCTTAAAAAGGTTTATTAGATCCTGGATACCTAGCACGTACACCGTTTGCTAAAAAGTGGTCTCAGAGGACACTTGATCTACGGTGTTACCTTATAGATGATACAAACACCAGAACCATATCCCTTTACACAATCTGCTATAGAAGTAAAATAAATAATATAATTAATATGCAAGTGCCTCGGAGTAATAACAGCCACTGAAGAGAAGAGAAAGCTTCACTCCTCGGTATGTATCTCGAGCAACACATGCTCAAGGCTTTTATTGAGATATTCGAGACGGTTAAATACCGTCATGCGCAAGCGAGAATCCTGAAACAGCTTTGAGCGCAAATTACACACCAGCATAATGACACCGCAACAAAACTCAATTAACTTAGCTTGTAGACGTCGACTGTACTTTCGCTCGTTCCTGTGATTGTATGTGTCAGATAAACAGAATAGGTGCAGTCTCACTACTATGTCCACGTTATCCGGGTCATGTTTGCTCTTTGCCACGATCTTTATTATAATCGTCTGAAAAATAAGTCCGTTCAGCCACAGCGGGGCCTCACGGCTTTGACTTGCACTAATTGTCACTAAGCACTTTGCTCATTTAGTCCAAACTCAGCCTGGAGTCTCAAATGCACGCTCGTGCTTAAACCGTCAGCATCAGACAATTAAACAATCAACACAGAGAGTCTCTGGTGGACGGGGTGCTGCTCGGAGATAACTACACATTAGTCCAACATTAAATCTTCACAGTGTCCTGGCTTATCTGCAAGAATCAGCCACATTCTTCGCCACTTCACTGACTCAGCAGCCGAGACAAACGATTACACACGTACAGTATCAGCAAGGACAAACAACAATCATGTCGCCATGTTTGAAAGCAAACACAATTAATAGCTCTTGTGCTACGCTGGAGTGCCCTTCGGCTTAACAAGGCTCAGACGCAGCCGACTGAATTTATAGAGCCAGGCTGCTATTTGTTTAATATGGACAAAATAGCCACAATGCAAAATTATTTGGAAGAAAAAAGAAGACCTATGTACACAGTTACACTTCGGTTTTTTTTCTGTTCCAGTAACAGGAAGGCTATGAGGTTAGGTTTCACCAAGAGTCCAGTGGAATCTAAAAAAGGATTCGATCAGTTCTTGAACTTCTGTAAAAGAAAAAGAAGAGGGGTTTGGTGTATGGGTGGCAGATTGCAGAGTCAATTTATTCTCCCTTTTAAGAATCATTAAAAATATTGTTTTTGCATCCTATTATGGTTACAACCGGCAGCAACTGGTTTCTTGGTATTTTCCAATAAAGATCTAAACGTTTTCTTGCTTTTCGAGAGGTATTCATTATGTAATTCCCTTAACCTTTGTATTATAATATTATTATTGACTTCTTAACAACCAGGAATCAGTGATTTCCTGTTTATTTGCAAACTTGTGAATATTTCATCTGAAGATTCCGTCGAACAAAGCAGACGAGCACGGAGAGAGCACACAGACCCGTACACACCTGTAAAACCGCTGGATCTCATTAGAAATCCAGAAAATACCTCTAGACTCCCTTAAAAGTTGGCATATTAACACATTAGGACCCTTTATATTGCTTAAAAACATTCTATTACCCTTACTATTATTGTCATTTTTTTCAGCAGAAAACCAATTAGCGAGGTCGTGTATCTACTCTTAGCACAAAGACTTTACGGCAAAAAGAGTACCCAGGTTCCTGGAAAAAGGTTCTGGCTATTAAAGCAGTTCAACAAACGAACAAACCGCGTAAACAAACAAGTCAAGTGCGGTCGTGAAAGACGAGCATCTCGATCCTAATAAAAGATTAGCTCGTCGGCAGACACTTGTTCTGATTTACAAATCATAAAACCCACATGCTGCTTTTAAGCTCCACGGATAAACAGTGGTGGGTTGATTAAAATTTACGACAGGCCGTGTTTATTGTGTTTGGCTTGGCCTTTTGTGGCCTTGAAACCCGAAACCTTGACAAAATCATTAGCCCCAGACTGAGAGAGGCCAGGTGGCTTTCGCCTTCTCGCTCATCTTCTTCTGTGTTCACTCTCTTTTTTTTTTCCCTAATCATGCCTGTATCTTTCACCTTTCCTCCCCTCGCTCCCTCGTTCAGCTCAGACACATAAAACTACATGACAGGCATTCCATGCGTTATAGCCCAGCTCTATCGCCTGGTCCATATGCTGGAGGAGCAATATCTGCCATTTCCTTAAGAAGTAAAAGAGCGTGACAACTCTCTCTCTCTCCCCTCCCCCAGTCATTCTTCTCAGACACACACACACACACACACACACACAAACACACAGACATTCCAATTTAAACAGAGTCTTAATGTATAAAGCCTGTCTGTTAGCAAACCTACAATCCTTAGCAACCTGTCCTGAGGTCTTTAAATCAGGCTAAGCTAATCCTAAATTCTCTGACAATCAAATCTTATTATTTCCCTGCACGTGTATGAGGAACGGCTGTTCAATTCCGATTCCCATTTCTTCAACATTTTTCCCCTTATGTAAGATCACTACTAGCATTTCATACATGCTAGCGATTAGCAAAAAGCCCCTGTTGACAACTGCAATGGCTTCTTTTATTCAGTGAAGAGTTGTGTGTTTGTGATTTGTCTGATGGATTAGCGAGGTTCGTGGTCTACTTTAAAACAAGAATGGAAATGGTTTGTGGAATTAAGTAACAGAAACTAAAATCCAGGTTTATATGGTGTGTAAAATCCTGAGTTTCTGGGGGATGTGGTGCCCTATTGGTTTAAGGTGTTGGCTTACCAATCGGAGGGTTGTGAGCTCAATCCCAGGTCCACCAAGCTGCCATTGCTGGACCCCTGAGCAAGGCCCTTAACCCTCAATTGCTCAGTTGTATAAAATGAGATATGTCGCTCTGGATAAGGTCGTCTGCTCTTACACCTAAAGCACCAATGTTAACTAGCTTACTAGCTATCCTAGCTAGCAAACTTCCTCTCGTCTGTTCTTGTTTGCTCGTATCCGAGTCCCTAATTTTTTTTGTTAAGAAATCCTTTATGTCCTTATTATCGCAACATGTCGGTTAACATAACGTCTGCTACCTGAGCTTGGCTGCTACATGCTGATACAGTGGCAACATTTAGATCCTTTTAGCTAAGCTAACTAGCACGGTGTCATGTTTAGCTATCTGAGTAGCTCAGCTTATGTTGCTAAATTAATTTATTGTCCAAGTATTTGATGCTTAGCAGTGTGTGAAGCTTAAGAAATAAAAGAAAGGTTGATCGTGGCGTCTACTGACGGAGTTTGCGCTTGTCTGATTAAACGTAACAAGCTGTGTCCTTGCTAACCCGAGGACGCTCGTCAGTCAGAAAAATCCAGACATCCTTCCTATGTTATTGAACTTGTAAACCTCACCTTTAATGCCTTCGGTATGGTTTCCATCTGATTTAAAATAACATAAAAGCAAAAGTCTAAGCATATAAACGGCTTACTGTCATTAGTAAGATTCTGATTTCTCTTCAGATGGTGTTTTAAGTAGTTGGGGGAAAAAATGGATTAAATTCATAATCTTCTTTGTTCAGCTCTCTATATCACAGTATAAACACGCTAACCCTAACAACTGACCTTTTACGGTTAGGTCTGGCTGCAATTTATTCGCCCCAAAGCCCCAGTAAAATCACGCAGAGCTGCACACACTATTTCACCTCGTCCTGTGTTGCACCGCCTGACCCGAATTGCTTTTTCTTCCGGGCTAAATAATTCAATTGCAGCCATCTGGAAGCCGTGTGATCTAATTCAAGGCCTCATCAGGCCGGGCCGGCTTCAGGGTGACGGCGAACAAACGCAGAGATTAGCAGCCATCGTTGTGAAGGAATAAACACTGGGACGGCCATCGGCTCGGGGTGTTAAAGCTTAAACCGCTGCTTTTACGAAACGTGTGTTTAAATAAAGAAGTTTATCTGAGGGTTAAGTGTAAGGGTCGCGGATGTTTTTGCATGTCCTTTCAATCAACACTCGTGTGTGAAACCGCCCGTTATCGACCCGCAGGCCGATCGCAGAGCAGCAGATTCAAAAACGACGAGCGCCTGATGACTCTCCATTTCAAAAACAATCACACTCCATCAACAAAGCTCTTCAGGACTCAAGGGAAAAAAAAAAACTCTGAAAAGTCACACCTGGCTAAAGAGAGGGAGTGGAGAGAGGAGAAGGAGTGGGAAAATGTGTGTGTGTGTGTGTGTGTGTGTGTGTGAGTGTGAGAGAGAGAGATCGCATTACGGTGAAATCAATTTAAAGATGAAGAAAAGGTGGAAAAAGTGGAGAGAATAAGCGT
>NC_083470.1:4627500-4690000 GCF_030014155.1 Tachysurus vachellii
CAAGAACAGATTGAGACAGTGTGGGGTTAACGTCGTCACGTTTCGTTAGCGTGATGCGGTCTTGCGAGCAGGACAGGATTTTAGTCTGCAATAACGCTTACGTCTCCTTCCTAACAAGCATCCGACGGAGGGGTTAGGCTGAACGTGTTCAAAGTGTAAAAATGACACTACCTCAAATGTAAAATGTCTACGTCTCAACTACATGCTTAGCGAGTAGCCGTTAGTTTAACCACCGATCTTTAAATATTGTGTACTTTAAGAAAATGAAGACATTCCCACGGTGGAAAACTTTCAGAAACATCTTTACAAAGGAGTGTGAATGGGGTAGGAGAGAGAGAGAGAGAGAAAGAGAGAGAGAAAGAGAGAGAGAGAGAGAGAGATGTAAAAAGAGAGTAAGACAAAGATAGATGGACAGAGAGCGAAAAAGAGATAGTCAGAGGAAAGAAAGAGTGTGAATGTGTGTGTGTGAGAGAGAGAAAGAGAGATAGAAAGAGAAAGTAAGGGAGTGTAAATGAGAGTATGACAGAATTTAAGAGAGAGAGAGAGAGAGAGAGAGAGAGAGAGAGAGAGAGAGAGAGAGAGAGAGAGAGAGAAAGGGAAAGAAAAACTATGTAAGAGAGAGAATAAGAAAGTGTGTGTAAGAGTGTGTGTGTGTGTGTGTGTGAGAGAGAGAGAGAGAGAGTGATTGAGAGAAGTGTGTGTATAAGGGAGAGAAAAAGAGAGCAAGAGAGAGAGTGAAAGAGAGGGTATGAGAGAATGAGAGAGAGTGTATAAGAGAGAAGGAAAAGAGTGTGTAACAGAGAGAAAGAGAGAGATAGAGTGAGATTGAGAGAAAGAAAAACTGTATGTAAGAGAGAGAGAATAAGAAGGTGTGTGTAAGAGTGTGTGTGTGTGTGTGAGAGAGAGAGAGAGAGAGAGAGCGCAAGAGAGAGAAGTGTGTGTATAAGGGAGAGAAAAAGAGAGCAAGAGAGAGAGAGAGTGAAAGAGAGGGTATAAGAGAATGAGAGAGAGAGAGTGTATAAGACAGAAGGAAAAGAGTGTGTAACAGAGAGAAAGAGAGAGAGAGTGAGTGTGTAAGAGAAAACCATTCTTTTAGATTAACATTTATTTCTGTTCTGTTCCTGAAGCGTCTTGTTGATCACACTGCTGTGACAGAAAAGATCAGATAAAGCAAATGCATTGAGGAAACCGTGTGATAGAGCTACAGCGTCGAACCTCCTCCAGCTCACCAGACTGAATCGCTCGCGTTCTGACAGGCCGCTCAGCGAGCACTCGCGTACGTACAGTACGTGTGCTTGCTTTCTTTCTTTCTTTTCCCCTACGACTCTCCCGCACTTGTTTGGGGCCAGTTAGTGAAAATCTGCAGCTCGCGTCACTGTGGTCTGCTTTAACAGCGTTCTCTCTGGGCTTGGATCGGATTCTGTCTCGCTTGGATAAAAGTGTTCGCCAAATGAATAAATGTAAATGGTGCGAGGCGTCTCTAAATGGGTTTAGTACCAAAAAAAAGGGAGGGGGGTGTGTGTGTGTGTGTGTGTGTGTGTGTAATAAAAGGCATTGTGAAACACACTTGATCCTTGGCTAACCCTGAAGTAAAAGCAAGCAAATGTAATTTGTTCATTCTCACTGTGTTGAGAACACATCACACACAAAACACATTACACACACGCTAAACACACACACACACACACACACAGCTTTTCAATCTTTTATTTCCTTCATGATTAGATACAGGAACGCTCATAAAGCAACGCAAAGCCTGAAAAACGACAGGCTTTAGGACCTAAACCAGAGGCTTTCTACACACCAGCATTTTCACCACTATACATCATCTTTGATTCAAGGGAAAGTTTCCAAAGAAGAGTCTTGCAAAAGTATTCACCCCCGTGCGTAAATATTCCTCATATAACGTTAATGCTCCGTCACGACCTAAAAGGTTCCGACTCTGAGCGACACATCTCACTTTTCTCCCTCATCCTTTACTCTTCTCAGGTTCAGAGACATGGCTGCTGTGTTTAATATGCAAGGTGGAAGGAAACTGGAGGATAAGGAGAACCAGAGAACTGCACATGGACATGAAGAATATGTGAAGATCAGTGACCCAAGCTCAAGCCTGAACAGACCCTGAAGCTGGGAAACAGCAACTCTACTTATCTCTCCAGCGTTAGACATATGTAAAAAAAATGGTATAAAGTCAATTCTGAGGTAAAGAAGTAAAAAATACTTATGCAAGGCACTGTACATAAGATACTCTCTCTCTCTCTCTCTCTCTCTCTCTCTCTCTCTCTGTCTCTCTCACGCCCTCTTAGTCTCTCTCTCTCTCTCATGCCCCTTTTCCACCGAGGCAGTTTGAGTGCTGGTTCGGAGCCTAATTTAGAACCAGTTCTTTCTTTTTCGACAGCCAAAGCACCGTCTCTGAACCAGGAAAAGTGGTTCTTAAGTAGCACCAAAACGTTGCTGGTCTACACTTAAGAACTGCTTGTGTCAGGGGCTGTGGGCGGGGCTGTGGGCAGGGCTCCTGTTGGCGCATTTGATAATGTAGCTTAAGTATACTAATGTTTAATACACTTTTACTTTAAGCACACATGATAGTAGTTAGCTACATGCTAAGGCTAACTTTTTTCTGTGTTAATTATAAAATAACGTTATGTACTTTCTCCATTACAACCTCCGTTTATACAAATTGCATGGAGCTGCACGTACACGTTGGAATCGCCGCCTTTGGAGGCAAACCGGTTCTTAGAAGGTTCGCAAGTGGAACCAACTTTAAACCAGCACCAACACTAGCTCTGAACCAGCACTCGGTTCTTTTTGGTGGAAAAGGGGCATTAGTCTCTCTCTCTCTCTCTCTCTCTCTCTCTCTCTCACTATGAAGTATGACTTGTGTTTTCTCCCATTATCCAAATAATAATGAATTTCGCCAGGGTCGTGTTTGGGGTTCGTGTATCTGTCCTGCTTTAAACAGTCTTACAGTGCGAAAGCAGGAAACAATTTACTACCACTGCAGTGTTTATAACTCATCACACACACACACACCACACATATACACACACACGCACACATACATACACATATACACACACATCCACACACAAACACACACACACACATATATACACCTGCACACACACACACACACACAACTGCATACACACACACACACACACATGTACACACACACATACACATATGCACACATACACACACGTACATAGACACACACACGGGAAAGCTGCTGGCACAATGTATGTTAGATTTTCTGTTTGTGTTGCCTGAGGCTGCTGTTCTCTATTTCCTCCGAGCTGAATGTTTATAATAAAAAAAAAAAACACGCAGAAAAAATCAATAGAATTGATTAAGGTATTTTAGAGCCTGTCTTCCATAATTGGCCAAGGAAATACTGCCTCCTGTGTGACCGATGAAGACGCAAAAATTGAAAACAAGAAGAAGACGAAAAAAAAAGAAGGAGTTAGAGACAGAGAGAGGGTGAGGGGGTGAGAGAGTAACAGAGAAAAAGAGAGAAAGAGAGATAGAGAGAGTGAGACAGAGAGAGTGAGACAGAGAAAGAAAGACAGAGAGAGTGAGACAAAGAGATAGTGTGAGAGAGTGAAAGAGAGGTGGAGGAAGAGAGAGAGACAGAGTGTGAGAAAAAGAAAAAGAAACAGAGATAGAGTATGTGAGAGAGTGAAGGAGAGGTGGAGGAAGAGAGAGAGACAGAGTGTGAGAAAAAGAAAAAGAAACAGAGATAGAGTGTGTGAGAGAGTGAACGAGAGGTGGAGGAAGAGAGAGAGACAGAGTGTGAGAAAAAGAAAGAGATAGAGTGTGTGAGAGAGTGAAAGAGAGGTGGAGGAAGAGAGAGAGACAGAGTGTGAGAAAAAGAAAAAGAAAGAGATAGTGTGTGAGAGAGTGAAGGAGAGGTGGAGGAAGAGAGAGAGACAGAGTGTGTGAGACAGTGAAAGAGAGGTGGAGGAAGAGAGAGAGACAGAGTGTGAGAAAAAGAAAAAGATAGAGTGTGTGAGAGTGAACGAGAGGTGGAGGAAGAGACAGACAGAGAGTGTGAGAGTGAGAGGAGAGAGACTGTGTGTGTGTGTGTGTGTGTGTAAGTGAGAGAGAAAGAAAGAGTGAGGGAAAGAATGTGATAATAAAATAAAGGATTGGACCATGCCCAGGTTTTAAACTGTGTTTAAGGTGCGGCTTTTAAATGTGCTGACCAAACAGTGTGACTGCAGTTTAATCACAAAGCAAGTACAGGAGAGAGGGAAAAAATACATCACCAATTTAAACCGTGGACTCCGGCTGCTTAGCGAAAGCCACGTTTCATCTCGCTTTTAACAATAGGCTGAATGGGTTTGGGATGCTAGCAGCTATCTAGCGCCTGATTCGCGCGATGGGAAGTGAGGAGCTAATTGAGAACAAAGCCGGCTCTGAGTGATAGACTGACAGAGTGCTGACTCGACACGAGTAAAGACGGCACTCCGTGCTGCTGATTCGGAGTCTCTGACTTAACAGAGCTTAACAGAGGAGCTGTACGGTTCCCGCTCACACCCCTGACCTTGAGAATTTAACAGCTGGACCTCAGCATGCGTGCGGATGTTTCATTCGGTTTACTGACAGTTCAGTACGACGTAAAGAACAACATCTTTCCTGCTCTTGAATTGGGTCTCTGTAGCTTGGGTTTTGTGCATTTTGACAGCCGAGGAACTGAAAATTCCTACTTATTATCCGTGTTGCTTTTCCTACAGCGCCGGTACGCCTAACTGCGCTGAAACGCATTATTCGCGTCTGACACGAGACGTCCTTTGATCACAAGTTTGAACCTTTGATCTCGCTTTAAGCGTTTATACAATTTTAAAGCAGCCGTTTGAAATTTTCAGGGTTAGCTGGAATCGTTATGAAAACAAATCATCAGCCTGATTTTAGTCATTCTGGTGAAACCACACAGGCCTTGATTGGCTTTTAAGGAAAAAGAGGTGGAGCTGAGCAGATCTGTGTCACTCAGGGGGGCGGGGCTACATTCTGGGTTGGGGAGACTCCACACACACACACACACACACACACACACACACACACACACACACACACACACACACATACACGGCAAAGGCCCCAGGTGCGACTCTAACCCCAGAACCGGAAGTTTAAGGAAAACAAGCTAACCACATTTTCTGACTAATTCGTGGGAATGTTTTACAAATATTTATCATATTTAACCTTCCTGCGTTTGTTTGCTGAATATCAATGTTACACAGCAGAGAAAACAAACCAGATTTAAGGCGAAGTCTTTAAAAACAGCCGACTTGTTGAACCGTAGCCGGTCCTCTCACTCGGACATACAGATGTAATGTATAAAAAACCCCCATCATTCCCTGTATAACAATATAACATTAACGCTCTCTTACAACCCGAAACGATCCGACTCTGAACGACACGTCTCGCTTTTCTCCCTCATCCTTTACTCTTCTGTTTTTTTTTTCCTCTAGGGTTTGGAGACATAGCCGTTGCATTTAATATGCCTCTGACATTTCTGTCCCATTTTCATTGGCTTCTTTCATCTTCCTGCGGCTGCCCTGGCCTTTCACTGAGGGTCAATGTGGTTTCCAGACCCTGGCTCTGCCTCCACCACTTCATCAAAACTAGAGAGGGCAGCAGGAGGGGGTCTGTGGGGGGAGGGGTGGGGGTTAGTGCGGCTCTGGGGGGCTGTAAATGTCTCCGGCGTGAGGACGCCTCTCCTCTGGTAAGGAACTCAATCCAGGCGGTATGAAGCCTGGAGCTGATGAAGCGTTCCCTAATCACAGTCACGGCAAACGCCAAGACGTCTCCGGTGTCCAAATGTCAAAAAATGAGAAGCAAAGGGAGGGGGAAAAAAAAAAGAAAGAAAGAAAGGAGAATCGCTCGGAAGATTTGGTGTTCCATCTGGGGAGACATATGGGGCTCGGCAGTCAGTGTCAATATAAGATGCGATGGAATTTCGGTGTCTCTGCTCTGGCATAGTGCCTTCGGTACGACATTTATACTGGACGACTACAAATACAGCCGACATCTGTAAAAACGTCCAATTAAAAGAGAAATGAATACAATCATTAAAATATCATTTTAAAAAAATGAACAATAATAAAAAAAGTTCTTTACAAGGGATATCATTAATAAGAAATATTTTGAATATTTCTCCTTACATTGTAGGTTTATTTCTATTGACTCCAACATATTTATAAAATAATTTAAATATATAAGGGTCTTTTTTTTTTTTTGCATCTTGGTTGCATAAATTCGGTTACACCGCTGCTCGATTGCGAATTTTTTCCCCAGTCTGTCCTTGTGTCTTAAAACCTTTCCTTTGTCCATTAGAGACATTCCACTGATAAGGATGTTTAGGTTTGCTGAACATTTATGATCTCAGCCTTGTTTAAAACATTTGAACACAGAGAGTGAGAGGAAGCAGACACGCTCAATCTCTCCATAGCTGTTCTTCCGCTTGCTCTCTCTCTCTTCCCTCTCTTCCCTCTCTTCTCTCTCTCTCTCTTCCCTCTCTTCTCTCTCTCTCTCTCTCTCCCTCTCTCTCTCTACCACAGTGGTACTCGCTGCCCAGAAAGGAAGCAAAACAAACAGTTATGAGCGACTAAGCAAACATCTCAGAAGCGTAGCCATGATGTAAAGCAAACACACGGCACTGTTAACACCTCCTAAAGCCCAGTAAAGCTCTGGCACATGAACCCCCTCCTCTTTTTAATACGTCTCGGTGCCGGAAGACGGGTCTCTCAAGTCCGTGTAACAGCCGGGAATAAAACCCGTAGGTTGGCTAAACAGTGCGGATATAAAACCTCCCTTTTTTTAACGGCAGATTGTCTTCCGTCTGTAATGATAAAAGATTTTCTCAGGACCGATTTGCAGGGGAATGATGAAAGTGTATCAGTATTAACAAAAAGTCAGGAAAAAGACACAAATATTTACTGCGTACTACACTGAGTTTTCTACTGTTCAGGTTTTCTCTGTAATATATATATATATTTCGCTGTAATATATATATATATATATATATATATATATATATATATATATATATATATAAATAAAATAAAGGATATAAATAAAACACCTGGTCATGTGCTGATATAGGAAAATATAAGGAGTATGTATGTAAGGTGCTGGTCTACCAATCAGACGGTAGTGAGTTCGAATCCCAGGTCCACCAACTGCTGGGCCCCTGAGCAAGGCCCTTAACCTTTGATAGCTCAGCTGTATTAGATGAGATAAAAATGTAAGTCGCTAAGGATAAGAGTGTCTGCTAAATGCCGTAAATGTTCAACAACGTGGAGCTGTTAGTGTTTTATTCCTTTTATACCACAACCCCAATCTCGACTCGAGTAAACAAATAACAAAGTAACTCAATCAAGGAGACTCCTTGCATACAGTAAATGTTTATGAAACAGACGTCTCCTGAAAGAAACTCGCCTTTTAACAAAGGCACGTATTTTCAATCGGTTTTAGCGGATTGTCGCCAGTCTCTGTGTTAGCGGTTACTATAGAAACAGTAACCAATTAAAACGAGCGCATTAACAGAAAGCTGTGATTTGCATAACTGCCATCACGACTGTCAGAGCTGCTGTTTGAGAAAATTCTAGAAATCCAATGCCTTCTGATCAATTAGAGGGAAGATTTACATTAACACATTAACAGAAGTGTAAACCAGAATATTCTTATACTGCCTTAAAATTGGTGTCATGCCCCAGTAAAATGCAGGCGAAGCAAAGGTTATGAATATCTATGAATGGCAGGGGTGGGGCAGGAACGGCAGTCATGCTGAAAGTGTGTGTGGTGTGTGTAAGAGAGACAAAGAGACAGAAAAGCGACAGAAAGATGGGGTCCTCTGCGGCTTGATGGGTTTCCTCCTCAGGGAACCGGGGTCTGAGAATGTACTTTCATTCAGTGCTA
The DNA here is from genome assembly GCF_030014155.1 of Tachysurus vachellii. Classification (NCBI taxonomy): domain Eukaryota; kingdom Metazoa; phylum Chordata; class Actinopteri; order Siluriformes; family Bagridae; genus Tachysurus; species Tachysurus vachellii. Next base: position 4,635,427 of record NC_083470.1, read on the forward strand.
GTGAAGCCTGATTAAGTCCCAAGGTGGTGGTAAAGAAGAGTGTGTGCCTCGGTGAGTGTGTGGCCTCGCTCATCATACACACACAGGAGAAACGTTTAACGTTAACACTGAATAGGCTTTCACAGTTTTTTCAGCTGTTATAAATATAACTCATTAGTATACTTTACATGCGTCGAGTGTCTGATCACAACAAACTGTAACTGGTATCTAATAATTACTGAGCCCAAAAAAAAAAAAAAAAGCCTGCCATCCGTTCACTCATGCATATCCAGGACTGTCACGATGTGGAGGAAGCGCTCCTGGGCAGCCTGAATAAAGCATCTGCATTGTTTGGTTTCAGCTATTAAAAGCTCAAGGTCGCTCTGTGGGTTCGCTGCGATGGAAAAAAAACGAGGCAGCGACGAAGGCCAGCAGTCGCCGGGTGAGTAAATAGGTGATTAGACAGAGGGCAAACACAGAGCCGAGTCCATTCAACTGTGGACGATGCCCTGCAAACACCGCTCGTGCAAACACAAACATGAAGTTCGGACGCTACGTTCAGCCTGGTCTCTTCCGATAAAACTTCAGGCGCGATTTTTTACGTAGCTGTTTAAATGTTTGGATTTTTACTCGGATGCATACAAAGGACGGCAAAGTAGGATGCCGAGAATCACACGTGATTGGCTTGTAGTGCTCTGATCAGTAAAGGAAATGCCGGCCGTCACGTTCAGCACCTGGACTGTACAATGCGTATGGTATCGTCTGGAAGCCTGTTTACTAACTGGTGTACAAGTATATGTATGCAGAGATGAAATGGGATACAGAAATGATTAGCTACTGATCAGAAAGTTACCAAGCTGGTGGTAGCCAGTCAGTGCGTGTAATCGCATCCTGTTTCGACTCTAAGGTGCTTTGCTTAAAAGTGTCAACTAACTGCCCCAAATTTGCCACAACGACAACACAATCTGATTGGCTATTTACACTTCAGTGTTTACACAACGGCACATACAACAGTTTCTGACACAAAATCTAGTCTTGAATTTCCTTCAGAATCGTCTGTCTGTTTTGCTGTCTGCCTGCCTCTCTGTCTGTCTGTCTGTCTGTCTGCCTGCCTGTCTGTCTGTCTGTGTCTGCCTGGCTGTGTCTGCCTGTCTGTGTCTGCCTGCCTCTCTGTCTGTCTGTGTCTGCCTGCCTCTCTGCCTGCCTCTCTGTCTGTCTGTGTCTGCCTGTCTCTCGGTCTGGCTGTCTCTCGGTCTGGCTGTCTCTCGGTCTGGCTGTCAATACTCCACCTTTCCAGTTTTAACAAGTCTTGAAAAAGGCGGCTATCAACAAGTTGTGTTTATTCTAATAAAACGCTCCTTTTCATTTAACTTTTCATTTAAGTTTTGCACTTCTACTGATTGTATTTAGGCTCCAAATCCATAAAAGTTGTGTTTAATAGCGGATATTTTCTCGATTAAAAAAAATAAATAATAAAAACATTTGTTGCTCAAAAAACTCATTTTATTTTTCAGCAAAAATCCAAAAATATCCCACTGGCTTGTCGAATAAACAAGAATGAGGCTAAATTCTGAGATTTTCTACAAAATACGCGTTGTTGGATCATCTATTTTAAATTTCGTTTCGATTTTGTGTCATTTAGCAGCTAGATAATGCTTATATATGGCATCTAATCTTGTTTACGCTATATAGTCTGATGTGGGATTGTTCGAAGAACAAAAAAATAAATAAATCAAACCAAGAAGGAGCCATAATTTCATAAGCTTTCTGTTGGAAATGTTTGTAGCCAGTAAACCACATCTCACCTGATGGCTACACTCACAAATAAAGATACTGAAGTGGAGGTTTCCTGTTGCTGATGTGGTACCGATAAGCGTTCATGTTTGTACCTTTCTAAGTATCAGATGGAATATATTAGGCATGAAACCGTGGATCTAACTCAGAAGTAATTAATTAGAAAGGACAAAACATATTTAGAAAGTTTATTTCGGAGATTGTACAGGATGACTCTGTGGTTGGTTTGTAGGTGGATCTTGGCTGTGTTTATTGACAAAACACACCAAACTCTCTCGATAAACGTCTGGCTTGTGAGACTAAACATTAGAGCTGACGCTAATCTGCGATTGGTTACTCTCGCTCTGGCTCACATGACAGGCAGGAATAATCTGTCGGATAATCCAAGATCGCTGATCTACGCTTAGGGTATATAAATATTCGAAAGATAAGATACAAAAGCAGTAAAATCACACGATTATGAATAAACTGGAACAAACTTGACAAACAAACTGAAATTCACCAACTTCTTCACCACACATTTGTCCTTGTTTAAGTATTACGGATTATTTCAGGTAGTGTTGTGTCTGTAAGTCATTTCAGGTTTACGACAAATTGTATACGATCTTACACAACCAGACCAACTAAAGTGTTTAAACCTGCTCATCCCGGTGGCTCACCTGCCCCCATTTAGGAGCAGATTTGGTGTGAACTAAATATCCATTGTTAAGTGTGACCCCAGTGGGAACCCTCTCCTGACCAATCGGCTGCTCCTAGAACGTGCTAATGAAAAACAGCACAATTTGTTTTTTAGAGCCGTCCCCGGGGACAACGGCTGCGGTATTCGTCACTTCCTGAAGCAGCAACGGTGAAACGTGTGGAAAAGCAAGGAACGAGAGTGTGAGGGTGGGTTGGTGGGGGGCTTTGTCGCTTACGAAAGCAATTAATTATGTTTAAGTGAAGAAAAAGTCACTGTCGCTCGGCAAAGATTCGAAGCACAAACGAGGCAGAGTCGTACGTACAGCTGGCATGACGACACCGCTGGCATCTGGAGTGATGTGCATGTGTGTGTGTGTGTTTGTGGTTTTCTTTTCATTGATATCATTCCAACACAGAATGTTCAACACATGCACCCAGCAAAATCCAACAAGATCTCCGGAATACTATCATCTCCTGTTGCAATTAGCTCGACCTAAATGGCTTCTAAAGGCACATGCGCAAACAAATATCCAATTTTTAGTTTGCGCACTTTAAATGCACACTTGACACCAATTGTGAAGTCAGACAGCATAATTCCGAGTCCCACACAGGTGACGCCGGTGAATGAAGATAGGGAAGAGTGAGAAAGCCGTCCGGAGGAAGCAGGTTTCACACAGCCGCTGTTAAGGGAACATTCTGCCTTTGTCTGTGCTGTCACTCGGCGGCATTGTGCTTCGCCGAGACGCGCGTTCTGCCTTTCCGTTTCTCCCATCTGAGACAATGTGCTGCCACAATGTGCCGCAATCATGGAATTAGTGCCGTACAAGCTGCAGCGCCCCGAAGCCTTATTAACGTGGCATCGTTTGACAGAAAGTCATTTTCGAGTGTGAATCTCTTTTAAGCTTATCAAAAGGAGACGACTTTGCCTTGCCGCATGATTGGGATTCTTTTTCCTCTCTTTGAGGCGGGAAGAATCAAAGTAGAAAAAATCCCAATCTGAAAGTGGATTGGAGGGGAGGAAGGGATGAGAACTGGGTTCTTAGTCTTAGTGAGCAAAACGATGAAAGTGAGTGAAGTCTCGTTTTATGTTTAATTTTATATATAATTGTTCTTTTATAGGGGGCACGGTGGCTTAGTGGTTAGCACGTTCGCCTCACACCTCCGCCTTGTGTGTGTGGAGTTTGCATGTTCTCCCCGTGCCTCGGGGGTTTCCTCTGGGTACTCCGGTTTCCTCCCCGGTCCAAAGACATGCATGGCAAGTTGATTGGCATCTCTGGAAAATTGTCCGTAGTGTGTGATTGCGTGAGTGAATGAGAGTGTGTGCCCTGCGATGGGTTGGCACTCCGTCCAGGGTGTATCCTGCCTTGATGCCCAGTGACGCCTGAGATAGGCACAGGCTCCCCGTGACCCGAGGTAGTTCGGATAAGTGGTAGAAAATGAATGAATGAATGTTCTTTTATATTCCTGTGTACAGACTTGTATGTAAAACTTGATTGTTTTCCGGAAACAGTACATTCAGAAGGGTTTTATTTCTCTTGTACCATACCAAAGACTAAACAACCTTTTTTCCATTTCTAGCTACACTCATCGCTGTGTAATATTACTTTCCTTCATCAGGTTTGCAGTTTTTTTTCTCTCAAAGTGGCCCTTCATCTTACCAAGAAACCATAAAGCACTACCATTCTCCATCCTGAAGACTTTGCCTTTTCGGGAAAACTTCCTGACTGACTAACAATGTAGACCCCTTACATAAACGTCCTTGCAGACAATAGAATTGAAGCCTTTATTTTGTCACATAGGGCCTTTTTACACCTGGTCACTTCATGTGTTTTCTCTGATCTGATAGCTATCTGATTTGTTAAAACTGTTCCATTTGCATTAGGCCACATAAATGCGTCTCGGCGAATCGGATATCGATCCGATCTTTCTACTCCCGCCCAATATGCAAATATATTTTACCTCATTTCCGTTTCTGGCGCGATGCACGACTCGTGAGTCACCTGCGAGTGACGTACTTCCGTTTGGGAGGAGTATAGCGCTGACGTATGTGGCTTGAACAACCACATTCATTTACACCTGTCCAGTTTCATCTGAAATGTGTCCCAGACCACCTCCTGAAGTGGTTTGAGCGATCGGATTTATATCCGTCTCGAAAACGTTTCGGAGGGCATTTAGACCTGGTCTTTTTACGATCAGATAGCTATCTGGTCACAGAAAACGCATGAAGTGACCAGGTGTAAAAAGCCCCATATACACTACGGCACAGTGAAATTCTTTCTTCATATTTCTTCACTTTGGAGGGTGGGGTCAGAGCACAGGGTCAGCCATGATACAGCACCCCTTGCTCAAGGGCCAAACAGTGGTAGCTTAGCAGTGCTGGGGCTTGAATCCTGATCTACCAATCAACAACCCAGAGCCTTAACCACTTGATCCTCCATTGCCAGCCATCAGTGATAAGATTTTTCTGTTACAATACAAATTTTAGTCCATTTATGAACAATAACCCAACCCAGTTTACGCACTTATTTCCGAATGTGCAGTGGAAAAAAAAACGCTGCAGAATTAATGCTGGGATCTCGACATATAGGTAGTTTTGAAGTCAAAATCTTTAAATTGTAAGAAGGTCTGTTATGAGTGCCGTCAATTTCACCTCGAATGAGAAATAAAGAATCAAACGAGCCGTGCATCCAATATCGGCAGACAAAAAAAAAATGTTCGGAAGAAAAATTTCCTCCACATCACCTGAGCTGCTGGATCATCGGTTGTGAAAGATCAATTACGGCCTGTCAGTTGGAGTGATAGAGTGGAACTTAAGCAGATAGCGCAGACATAGAAATCCAGAGCCACACACAAACACGGAGAAAGAGAGAGAGAGAGAGAGAGAGAGAGAGAGAGAGAGACAGGGGGTGGGATGAGGGTGCTCTGAACAGAAGAACCCCCATCAGCCCTTACCTCCCCTCTCCTCCGCCCTTCCCTCCCATCACTGATTATTTCTGGAAAAAAAATGACCTAGTTCCAGGTGCCTGGCTCCAAAGACTCTCTGAAAAAAATCCTCTTTCACCCCCTGCCCCTGCAGTTCTCCGATACGAATCCCACAATCCTTCAGCCCTCACATCAAACACAAGGACATACTGACACAGAGAAGCTCTCTCTACATCCGTTTCTCTCGTTCACTCTCTCTCTCTCTCTTTCTCACACTCTAGCTCTCTAACTCCTACTCTCGGTTTCTTTCTTTGTCTTTCGACAAAATGTATGAGAGGTGCTGTAAAATCTCTCCAGACATGACAGAGCCAACACACAGGAGACACAGTGTTTGTTGATGCTGCACCTTCTTGTCTCTTGTCTCTAATATCTCTCCACCTCTCTATGTCGCTCTCCGTATCGGTCTCTGCAGGTCACAGCTGACCAACTTTATTATTTATTACACTGTATGAAAAAAGCGAAAGAGAAAAAAAAAATAATGGGACAGTGACATGAATTCAAACTCATTTCGTTCCTTGTTATTTCATGAATTTGTTTCTTCTTCATGCGTATACTAAAGCGTATTCCGCATCAGGACTTTCCCAATTTGATACGGAATTGGTGGTGGCTGCTGTCGTATGGGGGGCAGAGCAGAGAGACGAGGCTTTCCACCATCTGTCTCTTCCAGTTATTTTACTGCCTCTGACTTGATCCCCTGAGTTAGCCAAAGCTAATTACCTTGGACAAACCGTATCCATATCTAAACACTCACAGCAGATTGCCTTCCATTATTGGCATGCCAGACAGGCGCGAAAGCTCCCGTCAACGCACCGAGACCGACAGAGCACAAACGGCCAAATCTTGAGCCCCACACGTCCAGATGCCACAGTCACTGCTGTAAACGACCGCCATCGTGTATGTGATCTCTTCTGCACCAAATGGGCCAAATCTGGAGAAGGGATTTCAAATGACAGCCCTTGTTTGCACATTCGTCTGCCATATCCAAGACATTACTGTGCTAAATGTCCTCAGACTGTGAGACTACGACAGAGGCTGCAAGTGAAACAATATAAGACGTACTGTTTGCTGCAGAGGTTGCCAGCATGCTTGGGGTAAACCAAAACCGCCCAGGTATTGATTCAAAGCCATGAAAATAGAACTAGATCTAAAAACAAAAGGTCCATCGTGGCTTTTGAATTTGCAGTGTAAACCAATCAAAATGCTGAAATGCGTTTTCATCCATGTTTCATCCAGTGTTGCCAGATTTAGGGCCAAGTTCAACAATAATCACCATGGTTTACAACAGTCACAATCAGTGAACACTATTATAGCAAACACTGATCACTACTGATCCCAACAACCTATCCATAATCACTACCACTATTGTTCCAAACAACCAACCAACACCTTTGTTCCCAATAACCATTGATCACAATTGTTCCTGTCAATTATCACCACTTTGCCCAAAACCAACCACAGATAACCACTGTTCCCAACAACCAACAATTACCAATGTTTCCAATAACCAATCAGTGATCACCACTGTTCCCCACAACCAACAATTACCAATGTTTCCAATAACCAATCAGTGATCACCACTGTTACCAACAACCAAGCACATATAACCACTGTCCATGGCAACCAATCACTGATCGCCACTGTTCCTACTAACCAACCACTGATCTCCACTGTTCCTAATAACCAATCACTGATCGCCACTGTTCCTACTAACCAACCACTGATCGCCACTGTTCCTAATAACCAATCACTGATCGCTACTGTTCCTAATAACCAACCACTGATTGCCACTGTTACTAATAACCAACCACTGATCACCATTGTTGGTACAACCACATAATTGTTCATTTTAAACTTTCTTCTTGGGAATATTTGCTAATAAAAGTGAGTTATTCCATACTACCTTTCTCCTTGTAACTATTTCCAAATTAATTACTACCACCGTTTCGTGTTGCCTGCATTTCTGACAGAAATGATATTTTGAAAACATAGTTTGTTTCTGGTGAAAATGATCTTTTAACAAGAAATAAATCATCTATTATTTTCTATTCTGCTAAAATATTTACTTCATGGAACATGTCCTGACACACAAAGGCTCAATGAATACGATAATTAGTCTGCGAGTTCCTCTGAGCATGCATTAACTACTTTCTCTTGGAAAGATTTGGCAACTACACATCCATCTTCTTCGCCTCTTAATAATTTGGAATTAAAGGTGCCCTTCCACACAAAACTGTTTTTACTTGTATTTTTTGATATGTGTTAGGTCCATATGTGTTTGTGTTGTGTCGTGAATGTGAAAACGAACTGTTACCTCCCCGGTCAGTTCTAGCCACTTAAAAGAAATAAGGGGAGAAATCAGGTCAGTTGGAAAAGCTGGTCAGTGTGACGTCAGAGTGACTGAGCTCATTACTATTCATGAGCTCTCCCACTTGAGACCGCGCCCCCAGAATTCGTGTAGCTCAGTGAGTTTCCTATACAGCAAGGATGGCTGAACGTCAACGGGCTTGTGAAGAAGCCATTCTGCCACAATTCAAGGTGATTGTAAACAAATTTCCTCTAGCCTAGGCTACTTATTGTGCTGGGTGAATGAATAGTCATGCTCTCATATCCTAGCGGTTAGCCAATCGGAGCCAAGCAGCATAGCTCATTTGAATATTCATGAGAACTGGCACAAATCGAGCTGAGTCTTCCTGCAGGCTTTCTATACCACACTAGAATGGCTTGAAACAAGGTAACCAAGGCATTATTTCCACAAAAAAATGTTACAGAGTCCATGGTAAACTTCAGACATTACCACAAAAGTAATGAAATACATGTGGCAGGGCATCTTTAATAATGAAATTAAAATAAACTGAAATTAGGGGAAAATCCAAATTTTTGTGTCCGGTGGTGGAGTGTGTAAGCAAAATATTTTGTGTGTTTCTTCTTTGTGTGTTGCTTTATTAAATAACAGATCCCTAATCGGGACATGTGACAGTGGGCCATTAATGGGAGGAATTTGCAAAGACCCCCTCAATTTAGCAATTTTCAGGGACAGAGTGCTCATTCAGCGCCGCACCGCGCTCGTAAATCAGCCGCCTCGTTTGCTGCGGCTCTTTCCACACCGCCCGAGAGCCGCTGGCCTCCGAACCGCAGAACTAGAAAAAAAAAAACTGTGCTGCAGGAGCTTAATTACCAAACAGTGATGGCAGATCTGATATAGTGATCATAACAACTAAGCGCTATACTCTCAAACAGCCTTGCTAATGACTATAAAGCATTTTTCTCCCTCTCTCTGCCTCTGCTTCAGCTCTTTCCTAGCCATTCTCTCTCACTGTGCCATTAAACATGCACGTACATTCCTCAGATGACATAATGTGTAGTTTATTAGGCACTTTAATACCTGCATAGGCTGGGGATCAGTGTGGCAGCGGGGCTAGAAAAGACAGACAGAGGTATCTAATGGCTCATTTTTCGGTGCACGGCTCCAAGGTTAGCGGTGAGGTTAGTCCAGGAGGAAATTGAGAAGCGGTGCGACGCAGCACACACGGGAACAGAATGATAAAACGTGTCTGGTGGTTGTACGCTAGTAGCAGAAGTGAGTGTGTGAGAGAGCGACAGAAATATAAATGACACATTATTTTCTGTCAAACTTGCAGTTGAGGAGGGAAGGGAAAAAAAGGTACCGGGTACAACTTGTAAAGGAGTGACAGAGAATTGAAACGTACCCATCACCACCTCAAATGCTCTCTCTGATCAGCTCACAAGCTAGAAGCTAGAGTCTCTGCCAGCCACGAGCAGGTGCTTAAGATTTGCCCTCTTACCCACCGAGCGCCTGTTCCTCCTGACCTTTAACGAAGTTACCAAGCCTCCCATTAAATTATGACAGGAAACGAGCAGATAAAAGTTGCAGCGACATTGCAGGTGGCCCCTGAACAGCTTGATCCCAGAATGCATTGCTCATAAACACAGCGTGTATCTGGAACGACCAGAGCGCACGGCTAAAGTGATTAGCCTGGATGTAGAGACATAAAAAAAAGGCACTGGCACTTAAGGCAGACAGATGACTCTATGACCAGCAGTTACACGTTTTTCTATTTCCTCTGCAGAGACATTTCAACTCTGATAGCGCATAGAGAGAGAGACAAAAACTGGTATCACTTCCGTTTTTTTCTGTTGGTCTAGCTAGGCCTTCTGCATGACGTGGACTATTCTGGCCCTTCAACAGGCAGATTTGGACTATTACTCACTTTCCAGCAGCTTGCATCTCTTCACTCCAACCCCGCAGACCTCCCCAACACACACACAGCAGCATCTTAATCAGAGTGGCTGCTGCTGCATCTGGCACTAACACACACATGATAGATAAAAAAAACATTTCCAACATCTGGATCTAATTCTCCCTGCTACGCTTGAGTTTTACTGTCTATAGACAGACTCCACAATAGACGCTGTGTCCAATGATTGTCCAATAAAAAACACTAAAACCGAGAAAATTCATTTCCCTGTGAGTCGTAGTAAGAAATTCACTGTGTTCTTAGTGTTTAATCTACTTATACGGGGGAAAAAAAAAACAACACGTTTTAAGATTTACATGCACAACATTAATTGTGTAATAAAAGTCATTCAAAATATGTTTTTAAAAACAAAAACCTTTGGTCCTTATTGGAATCACATGCCTATTACCACTTATCGGATCCTATTTAGTGATTAGCTATAGTGTTAGAGCAACCCATTTAGCATAAATGCTACAAAAATATCTTCACCATAGTCACAATTGTCCATTATTTCCTTAAAATAAGGTTGTTATAAAACAAATCCGGGCATTAAGTTCATTTCTTGAGCTTAATTTCAATTATATAGTCAGAGACCTTTGCTAGTTTTTATTACCTAGAACTTCAAGTTTGAATCTTGCTAAAAAAAGAGAATAAAGTCTTCAGTAGCTTCTATTTGTTTTAAGGCCTTATAAGAAACTGTAAATAAGCATATTCCACTTGCTGTTGTTTTTGTTTGCGATGCACTCTTCACCTTTTCATAGTTTATGAAACGTTTACTCTGTCAGCGGCAGTACAGTTTTATATCAGAAGAGGTTTTCCACATAAAGGCTTAATCTTTTAATTAATTAAAAGTTTTAACACATATTTATTCTGATGTGTAAAACACACATGGTGTTTCAGTGCTGCTCAGGCATGACAAACACATCACATCACAGGGAAGCAGGTTTACGGTTCAGTTCACACACAGGTGAACATCAAACGCAACAAGCATTTATTACAGACAAAACATATGCAAATCTTTTGAAAACGTCTAAGTCTTTCATAAATGAAGCTACTCGCTCATCCCAGCACGGCTCAATCACTTTGATTATCGTTTGTATTCAACTCCACTTGGATTTGTTGTGCTAATTTCAGCCGCCCGCTTCGCATCGATAACAGTTCACCCAAACTGAAAATGCTGAACGTTTTGTTTTGTAATGCGGGCTAAAAGCTAACTAACGGGAGAGATTTAAGTATTAGAATTTCAACTGTAATTATTGTGTAACAGCAAAAGCTCTTGTCGAGGTGGACAACGTCAACCACAAATAAAATCTTGTCTGCTAGCTTGCTTGACACACAGCTTCAATCGCAACATGTTTTCAGATACAGTGTTTAAATAATTTTAAGATTTAAGGTTCACGCACAAGTGAGCATCAAACACAACATTTAATTTAGTTTAATACGGACAAATCGTCTGCCATATTTTTTTTTAAAAAACTGAGCTTTCCTACGTACTTTCCTACAGTGGACCAGCTTTTGTTCCCTGAATGAACGTGAGACACTAAAATCCAAGTCCTTCTTATGGAGCTTTTCTGCCTTGCAGAGTTTTCGAGTCTTAATAATTCACTTCCACTTGCGCTAATCAGGCGCTTTGACAGCAAGTGACTATTGTGGCCGATGGCATCGGGATCCGCAAAGCCCTCTGTGCTGCATGGCCGCCTGTTTAAGAGCTTTATTAAGCTATATTGGTCTCCGGGGCAGAGGGGAGAGAAATGTCAAAAATGGAAAGAGTTTCTATTAAATCCAATGACATTTCAATGGCATTTTTAACGAGGCAAAAGGTCAGAAATCGATGAGGCTGCGTCAAACTGCAGTTTAAAGTTCAAACTGTGCAAGCAGAGGGCTGCGATTCTGACCCTGGGCCCGACTCGGTTTCATCTAACTGTCACTACAAATCAGCAACATGCTGAAGAAACCCACACCTGCATCAAAAGGAAGAAATAAGACCGCTAATTAAAGGATGACAAGTGGAAACCTAGCAGCTATCTAGCTTAGCACACAGCTTCTATTGCAAAATGTTTTCGGATACGGTTTATACTATTTTGCATACCGACAGTAAGATTGCAGTTTTGAACATTTCCTTATTGAACTGCTGAAAATATCAGTTTTAAAATAAATAAATAAATATAAATATTATATATATATATATATATATATATATATACACACATACACACACCAATCAGTCATCTCAGGAGCTAACTAGATAAACAGCATATTTTAATTACTTTTGAAAAACAGCACGTCATCTGATTGTCTAGACTATTAGCAAGAAACATATTTCATGTTCACGTGACACATTGCAACATAACACACTGTATAATAGCCAGTTTACTGGCCGAGTTACTGGAAGACGGATCAAAACGTCGTTTTCTGACAACTGACGCTCGAAAATCGTATCTAACCACCGCATGAAACTATGAAGCATTCAGTGCTGTGTTCTTCAATGTCGCAATAATCAAAACATGACATCTTCTTTCATACTTCAGGAATGAACCTCTGTTTCCTACATGTAGCATGTGGAGACTGACGCTCTGCTTCGAATGCGACACATCTCTCTGGCTTGTCTCCTGACAGCCGATTTACGGCAAACAGATTTGGAGATGATCAAACGAGCTGAGGCGGCTCGTAAATCAGGTCCATCGGATGCTTCCAGGGCCGCGTCGCTCTCTGATTTATACTGTGGAATTAGCTCCGTTTGACGGCCAATCACGGACAGGTCCGAAGTTGTCCAACGAAGGTCAGATATGAATATGGGACCCCAGGCTGACGTAGGGGTGGAGAGTGAAGGATACATGAAGAGGGCAGGGTCTGTTGAGGAGACATGGCTGGGATGCTAAAGCGATACAATAAATCCCGCTACATTCTAGCGGAATGGATTTTAAACGACTTGCATTATGATGCTCGTCTCAATCCAGAACTGATAACTAAACATTTACTGGCATGAAAATAAGCGCGATGCGACAGCAAGCTGCTACGGTGGGCAGTGCATTTAAATGCAGGTTGAGTGCTGAGTGCTTATGGGTTAATTATCGCTGAAGACTATATGCAATAAAACCCCAATGAAGCTTAGTCTAACTATAGAATATACATGACAGGAGATCTGCAGGCTGTTTTATTCCACCGGTTCTCAAAGAGGGGTCCGGGAATTACAACCAAGAGGGACAAATCCAACGGTGTAGACGTTTCTTCAGTTTCTCAGTAACAATTCTAGTCCCTAGCTACACATCAAAAAGAGACAACAGTAGCAGTCACTACTCAGGATCCTGATGGAACTTGGGGACATTTCAAAATGAACAATCTCTTAAAATCCCATGCGTAATTATTTAAAACAGCTGGTGAAATGCTGAAAGAGGGCCGCCATAAACCATAGCTGAACCAGTGAGTGAGTGGAAGATTGGACTAAAATTAAAACTGGAACTCCAGACACTGCTGGAATCTTTATTCGACAGGATTAAATTAAAGCATAATTTATTAGAGCATAATTAAAGGTAGGAGGCGTAACTAAGTATTCGGGAAGAAACAAGTCATGCGACTCGTCTTTCTGTCCAGAGAGCTTACAAAATGTGGGCTATGCTTTGTTATTTGGGTTCTTGTCCTCTTGCTGTAATGGGTACCGTTGCATGTAGGATGAAAGCTCAACAATTTCCTTGTATATGTACGTGTTCTCGAACAATCAAGAAGGAATCTGACAAACTACGTTTAATGTTTTCTTGTTCATCTTTTTTTGCATATTTGAAGTATCTAACAGTGTCTACACACAACAATACTACTGCATTTTTCACGAGTGGTTTGTGTTCACATTATTTGAAGCAAATTACCGGTGTAAAAAACGACACTTTATGGAAAAATGTGAAAACATCCTCTTTCCAAAGCTTATAGCTTATAACAATCAGTCAGAGCCATACTATGGACATCATATTTGACCCCTTCTAGAATAATTAGTGTGAAAAAAGGCTTTACAGGGCCACATGTATTCTGTAAGATCGAGGTCTGTTTTCAATCATTTTATTGAGCAGGGATCCACATAAAGCATGACCTATATGAGAAATCGCACCCGATTACTTTACGTTATATAGAAAACAGGCATGGCAATAGTGCTATATATAGCGGGTTACAGGCCCTCTGATAAAAGTACACAACAGCTTCCGCCACACGATGCTACAGGAAGGAAGGACAAGGTCAGGGCAGCTTTGAGGTCAACTCAATAGACTGTTTTTTATCTGGTGATATATGGCAGCTACCTCAAGAGGCTTTTAGCTGTTAAATAGACTATACATTAACGGTACATTAAATGGCCTTATCAAGAGTTCAAGTTCACGCATACATCCTTTCATACACACCCCAAGTTGATATATAGACTCATGAAATTTGTACATAACCATAGCTGCAGAGTTCCATAAAAAAAAAAAAAAAATCCCAAACAGCCTTGAGTTTATTTCCCAGAGGTGAGATTATGAGGGGTCTGTTGTGGCCATGCTGCAGATAGCAGGTGTAGGGGGAACGGTGACTTCTATTTATTTTCATTTGGTTTTACATTCAGGCTAGAAATGGCCCCGCCACAGGAACTCACAAGGGGGCTGCAGTGGGATTTTAAAGCAGATGTGGTCTGTGACTTGCACAGAAACACAAACAGAAAGGTGAAACTAGGCATAGCCTGGTACAATCCATTCTGAAAATTTCACCTTGTTCCGCTCCACTGATTCGGCCTGGCTTTCCTCCAGTACTGACCCATTTGTGCGAGCTCTGCGTTTCAAAGTCAATCTCCAGAGCTTTGGCCATTGTCACGGTTCCTTCTTCGATTTTCACAGCCTGCATTCGCATTTAGCTGTTGTCATCCACTGAAATCTCACCGTAGCTTATCATAACACATCCACCGTTCTGGCTAAAAAGTGGCTCCGCTGTGTCAACATAGACTAAATCCATGAAGAACAAGTGTAAAAAATGAATTGGGAAAGCTTTTATGTATCTAAAAATGAACATGGAAATAAGCCTGGTGCTAATAAATAGTCAGTTATATAATACACAGCAATATGGGGATCCAAATCAACATTTTAGACCAAAATTGACCTAATATGATTTCAATCACAGTTTAGGCAAAAAAAAAAAAAAAAATATGGTAGAATAAAGGAGGAAAAAAAACATAAATAAAAACACCTTTGTTTGAGCTGCTATCTGTTTAAGCTAAAACAAACTGAGTTGCTAGCTGTAATTTACATTTTTCACCAGCGATTCTTAATAAAACACAAATACTGCAAATCGAAGGTTTTAAACACACTATATTTTATGATTGGTTTTTAAATGACATCAAGGACTGGAACAATTAACCGAGGAACAATAAGTAATTTATATATATATATATATATATATATATATATATATATATATATATATATAGATAGATAGATAGATAGATAGATAGATAGATAGATAGATAGATAGATAGATAGATATAGTCATTTTTTGTGAATTGAAAAATATTTTTATTGAAATATTTTAGATGCAATCTAAACCCCACTCTAATTAGACACTTCAGGTAGCGAATACCTATATTTAACAGTGAATTCCATCACAGTATATGTATTTTATATATAATGTTAGCAGCTTTACCCTCTGAGTGCTCCTACCTCTAATAAAGCACGCATTTAGACGCGCATTAAGAGCTGAAAGTTCCTAATGTGACTCTAAACAAGTTCCACAAGATTGAACTTGAATGATTTAATTGCTATTCAGTAACGTATTGTTTGGTAGGTGGCAATAATGCTGAAAAACCTGACCAGCAGTGTGTATATATATACACATACACACACAATTATACAGTGTTGAATTTGCATTTTATTATAAAGTTTTAATCTCAAATCTTTTTTTGTTTATACCTCTGACCAAAAATTTAAGATATGAGATATGAGAACAGTCAGGCAACAAACAAGCAACGGCTTCTTTTTACATTCAGTTTGAGCAGATGAGGAAGTGAGCAATCTGGACAGTCTATAGAACTAAAGTCCTGCCGCATCGCTCTCTTTAGGTACAGATATAGCGAGGGCTAAAATCACACTGGCAGCGCTATCAGCAGGTAGTGGAACAGCATTGTTGGGATAGATTTAAATGAAAGGGAGTCCATTAGGAACGCAACAAAACCACTAAGATTTCTTCTTCTGATAGAATCTGAAGCATTTGCCGAAGGATTTTTTCCAAGGAAGTGTGACAGGCATAACAGTTTTGCTTGAAATACGTCATCATCATAATGATGATAACGATGTTGATGATGGCAATCAAGCAGCTATTGAGATATGACAAAATATGAACTTCATAAAGAGTGCACACACAAAAAAAAAAAATTTTGTATAGAAACTGACCAGGAACAATAAAAATATATTTGTGTTGGTGGTAAAAAAAGGAGAGTGTGATAACCGTCTCCTTCTGTCTCCTGTTAACTCCAGCACCACTCTGCAGGGACAGGAAGCGCTGACGGCTCATGAGTGGTTTCCGTGTGGCCTGAGAAAAGAGGCCTGTGCTCTTTCTTCTCCTGCCAAAACAAACAGGCAGAGGCAGGAGGGAGATACGAGGCAATTACCCAGCCTGCACCAGCGCCCTTCAGGTGGATTAACACACCAAACCGCTGCATGTTGTCAAATCCGCTGTTAGAGAACCATTTATAGAGAGTTTAAGGCTATTACAGCGTTATTGTTTGGTTAGACATGATTTATAATCTTTGTGATCTGCGCAGGCCGAACTACTGAACAGCACTTAGGCTGAAGGGAACTCTGCATTCGATCATTGTTTTATTGATTGCAGATGTTAAGATGAGAACTGTTCTATGTATTTACAGTTTTGGAGCTGACTTCATCGTGGCCACACCCACACAGACACACACACACACACTTTCCGATCTTTCGGAAGGGAAATCCCTGCAGCTTTTACTCGTACATCCTCGGATGATTTGTTGTTTCTTCTCCAGCGTGTAGCTGCATGATGACAGAAACAAGGTGGTCTTTTTTTGTAACTTTTGGGTGGTAATTATAGTAAATGCCTCTGTAATTATTATTTGATACGGAAAAGTGTTCTGCAGGTTTGTGAGATGTGCTGAGGGCTAAATATTTACGCAGTAAATTTTCTTCACGGCGTGCCTAATATCACTAGATTTAGACATCATATATAAATAAATATCTCTATACACACACTCGCGGTGTATATATATATATATATATATATATATATATATATATATATATATATATATATATATATATATATATATATATATATATAATATATATATATATATATATATATATATATATATATATACATACACACACACATACATATACATACACACAGTACACCGAACCGTTTTAGTTCATTTATACATACTTTAACTAATTTCTCTTATTTTCAATAGTTCTTAGATATAGCCAATCAGAATCGTTTCTATCCTACAGGTTGGCCCTGATAGGCTGCCTTCAGTAGGTATGCCCTGATTAGCTGGTTCAGACTGGTTGGATCTGGTCCTGACTGGATGTCTTCCTCTGGTTGGCTCTGACCGTCGACTCGATTTGATTAGCATCTTCTGGATAACTTTGGGTTTTAACCCTGTCTAAGAAATGGCTGAAATCCTCGCACCATTTTAACCATTTTCACACTCGCTTGATCCCTCGGTACGACACAGCCGTAGTGAATTCAACAGGCTCGCCCATAAATTCTCGCTGAAGCTGAGTATTAATCACAATCCATCAACATTAGCTTATTGCAGACACTGTAACTGTGATAAGCAGCAATATGTGATTAATTATGCACCACACCACATCACCACATCCCCCTTAATGCAGACTAGACCGCTTTGCAAAGGGAAAAAAAAGAAAGAACACACACAAAAAAAAACCTTTTTCTACACCGAGAGCATGCTTTCCAGACAGACAAAAAGATTCGACCGCAGATTGACTGTTTATTATGACGCCCATTCAATCTGCGGCCCGTACGAAGAAAGAGTGTGTGCTTTAAAGATATCATCATGGCAAATAATATACCAAATACGATGTGATTTTATCGTCGCACAGACAAAATTGGGTCGTTCCAAACCAGGCAACGACAGAATACATCGCAGAATGATGTCCGAGAGCTCTCGAAGGCTGTGTGAACGTTTGACTGGGAGCAGAGTGTTATGTGTAATACACCAACTATATAGGGACACTCACTCAATAAATAACAGCAAAACAAAACAGGGCCCCGTCTCCAAGGGGTGACCTTTGACCTGTGAGGCTGAGAGTGCACCGAATGTGAGAACATTTAAATTTCCCTGTTGGGTACTTCGCGTACGTCACCTTTCTTCAAACCCTGAGGTGGGAAGTAAAAATGCGTTTCTGTACTTTACACAGGAAAAATTGATTCTGAACAACGTGCATATTAAAATATATATAATTCAGGTCATTTTCAATGACATTCAAATGTATTTTTAGAATGAAATTAAAGCTGGTTCACCTGCTTTATTGCTTTAGTTTCTCCATCTCTCTCCCCCAACACCTCAGTCAATGCCTTTGAGGTCGCTACAGTAACTATCCGAGTCTGTACTATACATCACTGCGATTGCATTAGATATTTAAAAATTGCATTCTGAATTGTGGTAGCGTTTGTTGTCTCCCAAAATTTTATGCTGGATTTCTCATGAATATGACTGCAACTTATATAAACATTGCTGGAAAATGTCAAGTGAGAAAATAAACAGCTTTTATGAGCCAAAAGGCTTTCAGGGCCTGTATTCATAAAGACTGTTAGAATAATCTTATTTGAACAGCTTTTATCACAGAGAGGAGGCGGTTACTAGCTAAACCTGTTACTAGCTATAAGACTAGCTATTCTTTTGAAGAACAGCTAGCTATAAGACTAGCTATTCTTTTGAAGACTATGATTGGTTTTCTAATAAAAAAGGAGCATTTTTAAAATATGCTCTATTATAAGCTTAACTACCTCGGGTCACGGGGAGCCTGTGTCTATCTCAGGCATCATCGGGCATCATGGAAGGATACACCCTGGACGGAGTGCCAACCCATCGCAGGGCACACACACATTCAATCACACACTACGGACAATTTTCCAGAGATGCCAATCAACCTATTATGCATGTCTTTGGACCGGGGGAGGAAACCGGAGTACACGGAGGAAAACTCCACACACACACAAGGCGGAGGTGGGAATCGAACCCCGACCCTGGAGGTGTGAGGCGAACATGCTAACCACTAAGCCACCGTGCCCCCAAATTATATCGTTTAAGCCGCAATGGTGTTATTTCTAATATGATTTTGGTCACAAAAATAATCCCTACATGATCTAATCTGTATCATTTTATTAACTCACAATCGTCCTTAAATATTATACACAATACATTTCTTCTCCCGCTTCACATTTCGGCCATTTTCTCCTCTGCTAAAAAAAAAAATCTTAAACCTCTTAAAAGTCCTCTTCACTACTCCTAACACTTTTTGACCTTATGAGCTCTATTAAAGGTTAAGATGCTTTATGAATAACTTTTATCTTTACTAGGATCTTCTCTTTAATTTGAAGGGGAAACTGCCACATTTCTAAGAATTTTATTAGGATTACGTCACTAGGAGAAACTCTTAAAAGAAGTTTCATGAATACGGGTCCTGACTGTTTTTCCTTTTCTTCGCAATTGTAGATTAACCTTTTTTTAATGTATTTTACTCCTAATAATTATCTGGACTGTAACTGTGCTAGCAACTGATAAGAATGTGCAGAACAAATCTGCTCACTTCTCACAGAAATAACAAAAATACAGCACCAACCAACAAAATTAGCACCAGATGCTAAGCTAACCTAAGCTAAGCTAAGCTAAGATCACCACAAATGTTTTAATATAAACACATTTAAGGTGTTTCAGTATGGACTTCTCCTTAAAGTTTTTCTTTCAGCAGTCATCATTTTACTATATTACTATAATATTCTGTGATCCTGTATTTGTAGCCTCACCAATTTTAAGCATTTTAGCGTCAAGGAATAAATTTCTCACAAATATAAACATTAACTGACATGACATCACTGTAATCCATCTACTACAGTGTACACCATTTATCAACAATGAGCTATTAGCATTCAGCTATGTTGAACGGTACTGTTTTGTTATTAGCATGCTAGCTAATATTTGAAAAGCTTTATAAAATTAGCCTGGTGAAATAGGCACAAATTTACAATGTGTTAGTAAAATCAGAGTTTATATAAATATATGTTTAAATATATTTATATTTTACTTCAGTGAAGGATGTGAAGACGGGTTTTAGGACCGAATTAATTACTATGAGTGATTGTACTTTTAATTAAGGAAAGAATTTAGCCGAGTCGGCTTCTCTAAACGATCCGCCGTGCCGTGGCAAATTTATCAGATTTAATCTTCTGTCAGAATTTTTGTTTTGCACAGCTGACCGCACACGGGGTATGTTTAAGCAAAGAGTTCTGAGTAATGTCTCGTTCTCGTAGACGTGCTCGTTTCTCATGTGTGTCAGGGGTTATCCTATTGTACACAGCCTGAAACTTTCATTACAGTGACAAAATCCCCCAGCGTGTCCTGTCTCTTTTTCCTCCCCCATGTGCGTCTCTCTCTCTCTCTCTCTCTCTCTCTCTCTCTCTCTCTCTCTCTCAGCTCGTTGACATGCCTGAATGCCAACAGTTTGAGATGGTGCAGAGGGGGAAAAAAAAAACCCTGCAGTTTGCAACTTGTGTGCGGTATTTTCATAAACTCAGCAGTGACCGTATTATTCTTTAAACATCCCCAGCTGTTCCCTGCTCACAGATATGGTGACTCATAAAGGTGGTCTTTTATTATTGCTCCCGGTGTGTATGTGTGTGTATGTGTGTGTATGTGTGTGTGCATCTTGGAATGAAGGGTGAATGCTTTCTGCGGGTTGCAGTATATCCCATTGCAGGGGGAACACATGTGCAGCGGTATAATAGGATTAAACGCAATTCGACCCCTCTAAAGCTTCGTTGGCACATTCTCACTCACTCTGCCTCGACTGACTTTCACTCACTCACACACTGCACCTGTGGTTGTGCCTTTCACATAACACACACACATACAGATATCTATGAGGATCAGTTTCCTGAAAAAAAAAAAAAAACCTATGATGCTGTCATTAAGCACTTCTGTAAGGAATCTGATCAATCAGCAGACCTACAAGACATTCCCATGAAAAACGTCTTACCTTTTTAAGATGACCCGTACGTGTCCCCACAAACACCACCGTATGATCTCCGTAAGTGTACGCGGCCACCGAGGCCATGCCGTCCGTCCGCTCGTCGTACAGCGGCGTCCCTTCGATCACCCTCAGCCCTCCGAGAGGTTGGTTCAGGACCAGGCCGCAAAAATCGTCTCCGATCTGCTTCGGCTGGAGAGGAGAAACAATACTGGTGAATTCTACTACATCTATGGTGAATTCTCAAATCTGATTGGTCACAAAGTGTTGATTAATTTTCTATAAACAGCAGCACGGGCCTTAATTTAGGTTTATATTAACACACTCAATCTAATACATTATTGTTTCTATAGCCACAACTTACACAAGGACCTGTATGATTTATGATCTATTTAAATGGACTAAATAGCTCATTATTTAACAACCGAAAAAACGATCGTTCGAGGAGAAAGTTTCTTTTTAATGTATGATTTACGTTTTTTCTTCAATAGTCGACGTTAAGCAGGATGAAAAACAGATTAAAAGAACAAGGTTTCGCTCTTTAATAAATAAAATTTGTCATCCACAAAACGTGGTCGGTTGCGTCGGTGTAAAAGGAGAAACATTTCAGTCTGCTAACGTTGTTGATTGTTTTCCTATAACAGCGCCACCTGTGGTGTGTTAATGCCTTCATAGAAACAGTCCTCAGCCTGGTAACATGGGTAAACAATTAGGCATTTAACTGCAATTCTTATGAGTCAAAGTAATTATTACACTTATAAAATGAAGCAAATGACTCACAGCCCGAGTAGAAAATAATAATTAATCTGACCTCGGGTTGTTATCATGGCCTGCACTGCCAAGCTGAACCCTTTTATTCTGTTCAGAAATAGGAAGAAAATACTGAAAATACTTTTTAAAAAAACTAAAAAATAAATAAATAAAAAGGGGGGGGGGGGGGGGGGTCCTGTTTTCCCATGTGGACCTTTGTGTGCTCAAACTCAATAATTACAGCAAAAAAAGGAAGAAAAAAAATCAGGTTTATATGATACGAGTTGCAGGTAATTGTGTTCAGAGAGTGACAATGTGATTTTACTGGCTGTCACTTCTCCTCATGTCTTATTAGCACACACACACATACACACACACACACACTCACTTTCGTCTCACATGGATGCGCGCGCACACACACACACACACTCCCTCACTCACAGCACTCATATACTCACACGCATACACACTCACGCACACACACTCATGCGCTCACACACAGACTACTTCTCTCTCACGTGCACCTACTCCCTCACACATACGCACACTCTTCTGCACACACTTCCTCACACACCCGTGCCCACACTCCCTTACGCACGTATAGCAAACTCTGCCTTGTTTAATTCACCAATAATGAATATAAAACCATGATATACTGAGCAAACTAAAATATAAAACTATAAAACTGGGATAATTGATTGAGGAGGTGTGCACATTATGTTCAGCTCTCATGAGATGCTACGCTTCATGTTGAGATGTAAACAAAAAGAAAAAAAAACAAGATGCCAGGTTTAAAATATAGACTCACAGTGCCGCTAGTCAGCCTGCTGCCTTAGCCGTCGTACCCCATCTTAGCTAAAGTATACGTGGAATTTCAATGAATACATTTTGTGTAATCCAAAATGTGAGGAGAAGCAAAATCAAAACAGAGATTAGATATTAGAAAATGAGTTCAGACCAAATTCATTATTGTGCAATACGGACCTCGCTGGTATCTCTATCCCGGTTAGGGTCCGGAACACAGCATGAGGCTAAGCAATACAGAAATGTATTACAGATACAGAAATACTGAAAGCGAGCTCTATGGGATTATACACGTCATTGACACAAATACACACACCCCAAAAGAAGACATGACATCATCCAGCTTTGTGCCTCACTCTGCGTGAGGAGTTCATCACTCTGGATGTGGCCTTTCTGGGGTGGGGGGGGTGGGAGGTGGACGACTTTGGTTCTTCTAAAAATGCCGTCTGTAATGGGCTCCGTCTGTATCACGGAGGAACGACATGAGCAGTTCGGGAAGACTTATTTGAAAATCAATTGTGTTAGCGAACATCTGCAGGATGGGCTAATGATGATGTCATCGAACACTGACCCGCTCCTGAGCTTCTCCAGTGAACTATCGACTCCCTGTGTATGCTTAAACCTCCCTCGGCTCTCTCGATCTCTTTCTGTTCTTTCTGTCCGCCAAGGACTCGTATCTCTCTCATACACACACACACATTCGTCTTACGATACTTGTGAGGACCTTCCACTGAATATTAATGCAGCTATGTTTTTAATGCTATACCTACACACCTTTACATAGATCTAGCCCTAAGCTTAACCACACAACCCCAAGAACCCTCAAAATTTGTTTTAAATAAAAGCTGCACTGTTTTCTCCACGTGGGGACCAGCTGAAGGTCCCCACGAAGTCAAAACTGTAAGATATTCCTATCCTTGCGAGGATGTTCGTTTTACATTGTGTGTTTTTAGTGGGGTCCAACAAGACAAATGTCCCCACAATGTTACTTATCTTACTGGGGACACCGTCCAGTCCCCACTTCTTCCTTGAAAATGGAGCTTTACTTTTGGAAGGTTTTAATATTTTAGTGAGGTCAAAGAAGAAAATATCCTCACGTGGTCAAAAACACTTTTATTTAAAATCCTTTCAAAAGAGCCAAAAGGACTGTAGTGAGGACCAACAAGACAAACATCCACACTCATTCAAAATCGTTATATATTCATAGCTTTGTGGGGACAAGCCAAATATTTGAACAAATCTTCAGCTTTTATTTCAAAAGCTAGAGCTAAAGTTTTCTTTTTCTCTCTCTCTCTCTCTCTCATTCTGTGTGTGTGTGTCTGTGTGTGTTGGCATGATTTTATACCTTAGTGGGGACCAATACTGCAAATGTCCTCAATAGATTAAAAATGGCAGACCGTATCGTCCTTCTGAGGACAAAGGTTTGGTCTTCACAAGGAAAAAAATCTGAAAAAAAGGGTTGTGTGTGCAGGAATATACATGTTTTCATCCCTTAGTGGGGTGCAACATGAAAAATGTCCTCACAAGGTCAAAATGAAATTCATATTGTGGTGGGGTACTTACTAATATAGAGGAAAATGCACGCACACTCACTCACACACACACACACACACACACGCTCACAACTAAGCACTGAGGTCAGCCTGCCCTCCTGATGACATCACCTTCTCTAATACACTAATAACCTGCCAGCGTTTTATCCCCAGGTGTTTTATTTAAAGCCCCGCTCCCTTGATTCAGTTCGATAATTCACACGCTAGGATTTCGATTATCTATTACGCTCATCCTTGAAGGTGACACAGCACTTTTTTTCTATACAGTATTTTTTGTTCTTTCCCTTCTGCTAAAATATAGGTTTTGTGGTTAGGGCTGGTGTAACTAGAGCTGAAATGGAAACAAACTCTGGTCTCTGTTGCTGCCTTCCTTCTTTCGTTCTTTGTTCCAGTGGCCATCTTGGGGATCATAGGGTGTGTCAGAGGGCTGATTGTGTGTGTGTCTGTGTGTGTTCGTAGGGAGGGGCGTGCTTACAGGAGAGCCTTGTATTTTTCCTGAATGCTTATGAAGAATAAATGCAGTAAACGAGGCAAGGCTGGGCGGCTGGCACGCACAGCCTCATTATGAGGTGCAGGGTCGCTGCCGTGCATCTGAACGGCCTAATAATACCCTAATAATAAGTGCATCAGTCATGGGGAACCCTGGAGCTACCTCATAAAAACAAGCACAGCCACTCCTCCATAGAGGAAACAGGTCATCATACGCTCTCTCTCTCTCTCTTTCTCCCGCTCTCTCTCTCTCCATCTGTTCAGCTCAGCCTTGGAGGTGTTGTGCTATTGTTCTCCGCACAGTACACAGAGCTACACAAATCATTGTCTCCATCACAATAACAAGCTCTTTGCAGAAAATTTCCCATGACCCGGTTCCAGATTTTGGCTCTGTAATGAGGGTAATACGACGCTGATGGGAAGGAGAAACGCTCAGGGTGAGAGGTGACAAAACTATCATGACAGCACGTCTGCAGATATGCTCAGGTTCACTTTTATACCGGTTAAGACTTTCAGTTTTACTTCCAATGTAACTGAAGTCTTTTTTTTTGTTTTGTTTGTTGCAGTATGAAATATTTGCTAAGAGTGCAGGTTTCACTTGGGTTCTCCAGTTTCCTCCCACCTCCCAACACTAACATACAGTTAGGTAAATAAACGTATCTAAATTGCCCCAGGTATAAAAGAACGTCAGCATGGCGCACTGAAGGTATTCCCACCTCACACACTGCGTTCCTGGGACCCAGACCTGGACTACAAACAAATGAGTGTATATTAACGAGTCATAACGCACATGTACAACGTCAAAAAGCTGCCGTTCGTTGGGATTGAATATAAACATGCAAATAGGTTACCGAACAATACCTAACATATTACAGCAAAACCTGTGCTTATGAATAATACACCACAGTAAAATCAGGCCAAATCCTCATCCTCTGCAGCAAATGGATTAAATATTAATATCTTCCATAACAAACTATTGCAAATAATTTATAGTGCAAAGCCTCTGACTGAGAAACTGAGGTTCAGTGATTTATAATGTACTCAGTTATTTATATAGATTGTATGTAATGGTTCAGAAGCTTTCAAAACAAAAAGAAAACAAAAACACGGAGACAAAGTCTGGAAATGCTCGAGGCACCTGTTGTAAGCAGGAAGTAGTATTTAGCCTTGGGTTAATACAATATGCTATAGGTTCATTTAAAAAGAATAATAATAGTCATAAATAAATAAATAAATAAATAAATAAATAAATAAATAAATACATAAATACTAAAAATTCAAATCTAGGATAATTTAATATTTACTGGTAATAGTTTGATAACTATAATATAATTTATATATATATATATATATATATATATATATATATATATATATATATATATATATATATATATATATATATATATATACACATACATATAATAATGTGTAATGTATAATATAATGTAATGTAAGGAAGAAAGGAAGGAAGGAAAGAAGGATGGACAGAAAGAAAAGAAGGAAGGAAGGAAGGAAGGAAGGAAGGACAAAAAAGAAGGAAGGAAGGAA
Organism: Tachysurus vachellii; assembly: GCF_030014155.1. Lineage (NCBI taxonomy): Eukaryota > Metazoa > Chordata > Actinopteri > Siluriformes > Bagridae > Tachysurus > Tachysurus vachellii. Next base: position 4,661,506 of record NC_083470.1, read on the forward strand.
GGAAGGAAGGAAGGATGGACAAAAAGAAAAGAAGGAAGGAAGGACAAAAAGAAAAGAAGGAAGGAAGGAAAGAAGGAAGGAAAGAAGGAAGGAAGGAAGGAAGGAAGGAAGGAAGGAAGGAAGGAAGGACGGACAAAAAGAAAAGAAGGAAGGAAGGACAGAAAAAAAAAGAAGGAAGTAAGGAAGTAAGGAAGGAAGGAAGGAAGGAAGGAAGGACAAGAAGGAAGGACAAAAAGTAAAGAAGGAAGGAAGGACAAGAAGGAAGGAAGGAAGGAAGGAAAAAAATGACAAGAAAGAATAAACAAAATGATTTAGCATGTAAAAAACACTAAAACTACATTTCTCACAGAAATGAAATAGTACTTAAAAGTTTAAAATAAAAAGCATCGTCATTACTGAATGACAAATTAGTACCATACAATAAAGTAGATGATCCTCATGTTTATCTCCGAGAAGCATATCGGTTGTTATTACCATGTTAATACGGTCTCGTAACGCCACCCAACCATAAATACTGTGAGTTTAGAAAAAAACATTTTAGAACCGAGGTTTATGTGAGCAGCTGTTTGCAATATTGCTCAATGAAGTAATATTAGATTTCACTGAGAAGTCGAGTTTAACCGAAGCCAAAATTGCGAGGTCACATCATGTCGTGCCTTTATATTTACTGAAAAGCTTCGTTCTGAATAGGATTTGTAGACAGTTAGATGTGGAAGGAATCCAGAGGCAAGCCTCAAGGCAAATAAATAATATAAAAACTCATAACCACAGCTGTTACTCATCTTTTTTTTTTCCTCTGGTAATTACACGAGAGAGAAAAATATTTACCCTTTTCCTATCAGCGATGCTCTTTAGACGTTCTTTAGAGCTCCTCAGGTGTGTTTATGTGATGGAGACACCCTCGAATCGAATGTTTGACGAAATGTCATACCGCGTCTTGCTATCGCTTGACGCTAAAAGATAAACTCCGCATTCTCGCCGTTTATCTTTTCATCACGGCTTGATTACATCAGATTAAGACGTGTAATGGTGTTAACAGTCCCTCTCTCAACACACACACACAGACACACACACACACAAACACCTGATCAGCCTGCCTGCATCAGATCATAATAAGGTCACAGACTATCAGATCCACAAACTGACCTTTCTCAAAAACAACCAAAGAAACAGGCTAAGCAAATTATGGGTGGAGTATTGATTAAACAGAGCAGAGTGATACTGTAGCCAGACAAAATTATATTATTTTTATATATAATTATATTATTTAATAATTAAATTATTATTATTATATTATTAATTATTATTATATTATTAATTATTATATTATTTAATTATTAAATAATATACTAATCAATAATAATAATAATATAATAATTCTTATTATTACTTATTATATTGTTTAATTATTAAATAATTATATTATTTTATTTATTATAAATAAAATCAAGGCGATCTACACCGACGCATCGAACTTCTAGTCAGGTTTTTTCAGACGCATGTAAAAAAGAAATAAATAGACAGTCCAAGCAGTAATAAAAACAGAAAATGATCTAGTATTATTATACGATTTCCCAAATATAAAGAAAATACATACATACATATAATCATCATACTCAGATTTCAATATCTTCAAATATAACCGTCGCAACTATTTTTTTTTTTTTCTCCTTTGAAAAAAGTTCTCCTTTGAGTCTGGTTCCTCTCAAGGTTTCTTCCTTTACCGTCTAAGGGAGTTTTTCCTCGCCACTGCTGCCTGAGTCACCTCAGACTCGCTCATTGGGGATAAATACATACACATTGCAAACTATATATATCTAATATTCATTCACTCACTCATTTTCTACCGCTTATCTGAACTACCTCGGGTCACGGGGAGCCTGTGCCTATCTCAGGCGTCATCGGGCATCAAGGCAGGATACACCCTGGACGGAGTGCCAACCCATCACAGGGCACACACACACACTCTCATTCACTCACGCAATCACACACTACGGACAATTTTCCAGAGATGCCAATCAACCTACCATGCATGTCTTTGGACCGGGGGAGGAAACCGGAGTACCCGGAGGAAACCCCCGAGGCACGGGAGAACATGCAAACTCCACACACACAAGGCGGTGGAGGGAATCAAACCCCCAACCCTGGAGGTGTGAGGCGAACATGCTAACCACTAAGCCACCGTGCCCCCCTTATATCTAATATTAATCTTGAATTTTATATTCTATTAATCTTTATATTATTCTTTATATTAACCTTTTGTTCTATGTTTATGTTCTAAATTAATTGAATTAATGAAATAAAAAAATTAAAAATAAGCATTTTTACATGCTTAACATGGCTGCAGTTGTCAAAGTACATAATGGTAGGAGAAAAAGTACTCACCGTGTTGATGCAGGGAAGCTCCTTATTGAGCAGCCAAGGCAGAGACAGCCTTCCCTCGCCACGGTAGCAAGACTTGATCCTCTCACGCATGGCCAGGTTGATCTGATGAAGAGTGAACAGGCACAGCACGGTCTCACGGGGCGGATTTGCCCGATTCTTTTGGCCTTGGGAGAACACCACAAAGAGCACATCTTCGTCTTCAGATAGCCCCAGAGCCTGAGCAAGCGTCTTTCCTGGACGGTGCTTGTACGCGGCCTGGACCAGGCGGTATTCCACGCCATCCTTGGTGCAGCCGAGCGGGAATTCGACGTAAGAGTAGAACTCTGTATCATTGGAGCACATGCGGACAATCTTGGACGTGAAGAACTTTTCACCGGTGGCATCCATTTGCGTGAGCTGTGTGTCTAGCTGCAGCGTGAGAAAGTAGATGTAGGTCCGACTGGCGAAGCCGTACACGTAATAGATATCAAATGCAGGATAGAGAGACAGCGTGTCTGATGGAATCTTGATTTGCGATGAAACAAACTCATCCTGGTACACCAAGCTGAACATGCTCGCACTCTCCTCATCCTCTACGAGTTTGCGGCTGGACAACGTCGGAAAGTATTCAGACTTGCCGTCGATGGCAGCGCCGATGAACAATCGTCCGTCTCCCTTCTTTCTCTTCCTCTTTGGATCGTCGTCCTCGTCGCCCACTACCACTCCGGCCATGCCGTCCGCCTCCCGAGCTCCTGAAAGGTAGTGCTCCTTGCGCAAGTGAGGTTCACCGAGCTTGAACAAGTCGCCCAGTCGCAAGAATTGACACACTCCCTGCCAGATGGTGCCACAGGCTACCAGCCGGTTACTAGCATAGTCTATCAGCAGAAGCTTGTTGATGTTATCAGAAAGTTCCTGCTTGTGGGCGCATGTCCGGACACTGGGTGGTGGGTAGCATTTGGAGTTGTCCTCTATCGGACCAGTCTGGTGCGAGCGGAGCTCAGTCAGGTTGTCCGAGAGCTTGTAGATGCGATTGACGGCTCCCACGAACACTTCACCTGTCTTGCGGTGGACGGTCAAGTGCGTCAAGCTGGTGTCCTTCACCCGGAAGGTGCTAATTTCCGGAGGTTGCTCTGTAGGGGTCATCGGGAACGGTGCAACCGTCCCGACGACAAATGCAGTGAAATATGTCAGCAGCCACGACGGAATCATGGTTTCAAAGCTTTCTTTTGAAGAGGAGGGATGAGACGGAGCTCCTTCCCTCAAAATTTTTCACAGATTTTCTTTTTGTAGCGCTTTCAGTAGTTCATGTCTAAAGTAGGAGACAAAAAACGAGACGGCTGGGTTAGTTTCAAAATGGATTATGAGGGAAAGAGCACTGGCTTATCTTTAAAAAGTTTAATTACATTAAGCTGAGGCAGGGAACGTTTTATAACCCTGCGTTCAGATTTTCCACCACTTTTTGTCCCACTCAATCTGCTTTGCCTATGGCCCATTTTAGAGGCAATAATGTCTTGGTCTAGACAGCTGGGTTTAGGGTAAGGGGGCTTTAGAGGGGGTGGGAGTATTGATCGACTGGCTTCTGCTGATGCCAAGCCTAGTCACTCCTGTTCCTCTAACTCAACAGATCACTAATAAACCTTTACAGACATCACTACCACTAATTCACAGCACATTTGTTAATTAGGCTTCGATACTTGACTAGTCATGAGGGAAAACTATGACAAAGTGCCAGGGCAAACAGACAGAAAGGAAGGGAGGGAGGGAGGGAAGGAGGGAGAGTTCAAACCAGACTCGCTGGACATTTACTTGACATTAAAACTCGGTATCTTTAACAGAGGTGTACTTTAGATCAAATGTCTTGCTTTTCAACCCAAATCACCACTCATGCAAGTGCACAGTGGCAGGAATGAAAGTGCTCTGCCTTTCCATCCACACCTTGTACACTCACTTGCTCTTTGTTTCTCACACTCTGTCCCTCAATCACTCTCTCTTTGTCCATCTTTCTCATCTTTTTTCCTTCTGTCTCTCACCATCTTTGTGTCTGTTCTCTCTCTCTCTCTCTCTCTCTCTCAGTAGAAAGGGTTAGGGAGGGTCAAGCTAAGCTCACGCAGGAAGAATGAGCCTTTACTCAGACCTCAGATTCAGTGGTTTGAGGTTTCAAAAGGACTTTCCGGCAGCTGGCAGCGCCCCCTGAGCCAGCCTTCAATTTGGGACGGCGAGACTCAAACCCAGGCCGTTGCCAAGCCGTTCGGTTTTAGTTTTAACTTTCCTTCAGTGAGGTGATGTAAATCAAGGACAGCATGCTGGCAGCACAACTGAATTCCAGCCTTGCAAGATCCTATCAGAGGCTGAGTTCGCCACGGCTGAACCAAAATTTGTTTTTATCCACCCTGTCTTTATAAATAGTCGGAAGAAAAGAACGCCTGGATTATTCGTCTGATCCGATACACCGACGTGCAGGGGAAGTATGAAAATTGCCCGGGTGCTAATCAGGATAATGTGCCACTGGCCTTTAGAGCACTAATGAACCTTAATTAATCCAAAAACAACACTCGTATGAGCTCACATTCCCGTTATTTATACTGGCAAATAGTCCAGGAGAAATGATTCAGCGCCAATGCACGGGCAACCACTTTTGGTTTTTTCGGAGCTGGAGTTAATTGCCCATTGTAATCCAGTGATGGATTGTAACACGTTTCCCGAGGAGCGCAAGACGCTATTGAGCTGCAATCAAGGTGATTTGATTAACACAGTGGTGGCACCGGCTGGTGCCAGGGGTAGAACGCCAATCGCCAAAATGTTGCTGCTTCTTTCCCAAGCTTATGGTTGCACTAAGTCGAATTAAACGTCTCTAACATGCATTGTAAAGGCAGGTATTTGCTTTTCACCTCCTAATAAGACTCTATTAACACCATTCTGTTTTGTATACATGTTCAGCATGCATGAAGTTAAAAAAAAGTCACTTACCGTGTGGTACACGTGTTTAATTAAGTTTAAAGACGTACTAAAATAAGCCCTAATTACTCAAATGATTACACGTTTCTGAAATCTTAATAGATTCTTGAACAGACCGTTCGTAAGAAACCAGTGAAAGACTTCATCACGAGTATTTGTATGAGGTTTTCTTGAAAAACCCCCCCTCGTGGTCGCATAGTAATGAAGATCTTATCTTATCTTATCTTAGATGCACATCACACCTGGTTATCTGTGCTAGTTTCCACCCGGTGTATCCTGTCTTCATTCATCGCTGTTCACCACTTATGAAAAACCACCTCAACGTGATCAATGGACTGGAGCAAAGAAATGACATCGTACACTAAAGCCTAGCCCGCAAGTATCGTGCTACGTTAAAAGCCACCACGTATCTCACGTTGCAAAGCTAGATTTGCTTCTACAACTTGTAGCACTGCCTTGAAAAATCATGTGGAATACCAAGGCAGGAAATATTATTATTACGGTTTACAAAAGCCTTGAAACCTGCCGTATAAATTCATAAAAACAACCAGAAAGAAGTGGGCGAGCAAAAAAAAACCTCAAGAGTGCACGAGATCATCTAATCAAGGACTCCAAAACACTAGTCTCTTCACACCACTTTTGTAATGAGGGTCAACAGCACTTGATTAGAAAGAAGAAGGAGGAGGAGGAGGTGGGGGGGAAGAAAGAAATCGCTCTTCTTACGGGATTTAGGAAGCAAGTCTCGCACGTTTCACACACTTGTGCACAAACACCGCTAATACAAAATTACAACAAAAAAAAATTTGACGTAGCTGTAAATATACGGAACCTTCCCATGTTTACAGCTTGGCCGCTATCGTTATTACGGATTTGTATGTTTTCATCCAATTCAGTTAGAGCAACAGTGTTTCCAACAGTGATGGGCCTCTAATCTCACATGCGGTGGCAGATGGAGACCCTGTCTTCCCAATCTCCAAATCCGAACGTGGCCAATTGTCTTCTCATGAGGACAACATGAGGATAACAGGAGGACAACATGCCCAACTCCATCCTCCAGGTGGCAGATCCTTCGGGTGGTACATGCCACAGCTGGTATTTGAACCTGAAATCAGCGTAGCATGTAGGGGACTCCTTGGCATGTGTTCAAGCGTATCTCTATATGACCTTAAGGGGAAACCCAGCGCTGTTTTTTCTCGGTGTGTTGATTGCACCGACTTGTTCACCCATGAAGGTAAAACCTGGAGGTTCTCCTTTAAACGTCCCTTCCATCAGCTAAAGTAAGAAACCGGCTATGTTAAGACGCAAAGATTTTCTGTATCTGGATGAATTCTTTCTGATTGCAGATCTCTAACGGACATTCTGTAAAATATCTCCATTTATATGAACGGTACGTGGATATGAACCGATCCCAAATTACTCTCAAGGGGGGGGAAGAGAGGTTTAGTGTCAACATTACCATAACAATGTAAGGACTGGAAGTCCGGGCAGCTATTTTAATCACTCTGCTTGTGTTGTTAATGAGTTTTAAATTATTTCCATCACGGCAAACAACATCAGAGTGTGATTTTTTTTTTAAACGGAAAGCGTGAAAAAGAGTTTGCGCTTTCAAACTCTTCTAGCGTTACCGACATTTAAAAAGCAGTTGTTTTGGGAATAAGCACAAGACGCACTGGTATAATGTGCGTGTTCTGCATCTTTGCTGAAATCCTGGCGAATATTAAACCGAGAACTTTACCGAGATCGATTCCCGTCCTGCATCTGCATCAAAATGTAGTTTGATGCCAATCCAACCTCACAATTATTTTAAATAGATTTAAATAAGATTCAGAAGAGTGTTTGCTTACTGGAATGCTTTAAAGGAGCTCGTCGCGAACCAAAGACACACGCAGAGTATCTGATACTAAAAGTAATAACACACCAAGGTTTATTCATCTCTTTAACACACTATTCATATAAATCAGGCCATCCTTAAAAATATTTTGGTTTGCAGGAACAGTAAAAAAAAAAAAAAAAAAAAAAAAAAAAAAAAAAAAAAAAGGGTCGTTAGGTAGGTCTTTTTTTTTTTTCCCAAGTTTCAATGTAAAAAAAAAAAAAAGTACAATTTTGGTGACGGTGATTACGTAGGTATGCATTTAAACAAATTAGCATATCGTGACTGGGGCACGGTGGCTTAGTGGTTAGCACGTTCGCCTCACACCTCCATGGTTGGGGGTTCGATTCCCGCCTCCGCCTTGTGTGTGTGGAGTTTGCATGTTCTCCCCGTGCCTCGGGGGTTTCCTCCGGGTACTCCGGTTTCCTCCCCCGGTCCAAAGACATGCATGGTAGGTTGATTGGCATCTCTGGAAAATTGTCCGTAGTGTGTGATTGTGTGAGTGAATGAGAGTGTGTGTGTGTGCCCTGCGATGGGTTGGCACTCCGTCCAGGGTGTATCCTGCCTTGATGCCCGATGACGCCTGAGATAGGCACAGGCTCCCCGTGACCCGAGGTAGTTCGGATAAGTGGTAGAAGATGAATGAATGAATGAATGAATGAATAATGTATTCCTGATTCTGATTGTGTTACAGTGTTGTGTGGTAGAAAATGAGTGAGATGAGTGAGCATATCGTGACGTCACTGACTGGGTCTTCAACCCGTGCCTTCGGGCGCATCACTGCAAACCTTATTTTGATGCAGGCTATATAGACCACAAACCAATAGTGTAAACATAGATGACGTCACAGGTTTTTATTTAAAAGAAAGAACGTAGCCTTCATTTGTATGTAGGCCTGGGCAATTTATATATTTACAATACTTACTAAAATATAATTAATATTATTTTATTGCTTTTGTATTAGTTGTCCGAAGAGTAAAAAAGGTCGGTCTTAACGCAAATTTACAACCGACAAGTCGGTCGGACTTAAAGCAAAAAAAAAAAAAATAATTGAGTTGGTCCTAAATTGACAGGGTCGGTCGGGTTATGGCAAACATGAATATTTTTAAGGATGCTTCATTAGGATTAAGGATTACACACAAACATACAGAACTATCAGTCTGGTTATTAACAAATTATTACGCTGCATGGAATTTTAGCCGACGACGAGTGCGATCTCTACAATAAAACATAAAAGGTACGTTTATACACCTGTAAATGCCTCTGCTGCATCTGGTGTTTTTTGCACTCCCCTGTCTCCATATCACGAAGTCTACATCTCTAAAATTGATTCCATGGCTGACAGACGTAGAGTTTTCATAAAGCTTTCTTTCAGTATCTGTAGACAGAGATGACGCGGTTGAAAACTACATCTCGCACTGTCTACACGGCTTAGGATTGATAGCGCCTGGCACAGCACTGAACATTCTCCACATAATCATAATACTTCCCTCATGGCTATTCTTTTCTATGCAAACACTATCACACATACCAAAAAAAAGAATAAAAAATGAACGCTAAAATCAAATCCTGCTCATCTGATACCGACAAAGTTCCCGCCAATTGTTATAAGCTGTGTCTTTTGGCAACGTGATACCGTTACTATGTTTGGTGAGATGTTCATTTTCCAGTACGCTCCGTGGCTCGGATTCGAATGAGTCAAAGCAGGTCAAGGCTTTCGTATTGACACGAATTAAGTCCGGTCTGAAATCCACGTGTAACACAGATCTAGTGACAGAAGAAACAATAGTCGTGGACATGGTGAAGTATAAGGGTCACGAGAGGCCAGGGAGGGAAATCACTACGAGCTCTCGGATAGCTTCCTCTTTTCTGTTATCCTAGTGTTGGGTGTCATCCTGCAGGAGGCCGGGGTCAAACCTTCTATTTCACTCTTTCTGTCGTTCCTCAAACAAGTAACAGGAACCGAGTAAAACGAAGAGCGCGGCACTAAAAGTCTGTCTCACGATCGCCGTGTAAATTCGCTCGCTCCGTTTACTTTAATCCAATTCGATTCAAGGATCGTTTAACCTTTTAAGCTTCTTTACATTTCCAAACAATCAAAACAATGTTGGCTTCACGTTATTCACCTCTATAACCGCTTTATGGATGCAGACGTTATTCCAGCAACACTGCCATGAGATTTGCGTACACAATTAACTTATTTGTAGGACAATTTAAAAAGTTACCAATCCGTCTAGCAGCGCAAGGGCGTCGATTTGGGTAGGGACGGTAGGGACATGTCCCTACCAATATCCAGGGAACACTCAATTGTCCCTATCAATAATTCGACCAAGCCCATATATATATATATAGATAGATATATATATACACATAACCACTGATGTCCGTCTGTGTCTTGTGCTTTTTTACTTATTTCATTTAACATTTATCCAGGAATCAATAAATAAGATGAAAAATATTTTACAACGGCGTTCTGTAAAAAATAGCGCAACTTGTGGAACACAAATGTTTAACAGATCTACCCCCTGCATTGAATCCTGCCTCTTTAACTCACCTCTCTATAAGGATTGTCCTTTGCCTTTTTTGAGTCCTGCCTCTCTAACCCACGTCGCTGTTTAATTGGCTTTGTCTTTCTCGCTAATGTGTTGAGGTCGGAGGCTGCAGCTATATACGGTATGAAGCAATATGCAACGTGATTATGCTAACGGTATGTGAGTAAGAAAGTATTCTTATAACAACAGTTTTATGCACAAAATACGGGGAAGGTTTTGACCAATGTCAAATAAATTATGTCTCCACCAATGTCAAATAAATTATGTCTCCACCAATGACAAATAAATTATGTCTCCACCAATGACAAATAAATTATGTCCCCACCAATGACAAAATCAAACTTACGCCCTTGTAGCAGCGGGTTTGTTATTTAACATCCAAAGAACTATTTCAAGACTCCTCAGTATCAGAGCTAAAAAGACCTACGCTGAACCTACATTGGCTCTTATTGGCACTTAAATTGACTAAAATGTTAATCATGATATTTTTTGCCATATCTCCCAGCCCTACTTGGCAGGAAGCGTTATCAAAGTTAGCATTAGTACTTACTGCTACGTGGTGATGGACGTGACAGGATGCAGGATCGTCAAACATCTCGGCGGATTCCGTCTCTGTCATAACAAACATTATCGACTGAATAATCAGTCGATAATTCAGTATTCAGAATGAAGCATGTTGCCAATTAAGCATTGCTTTACTGAGATTGGCTTTTCATCACCAAATGATTAGTAACTAATCGTGTATTATTAATGATGAAGAGCCAAAAACACCACTTCTGACAATGGCAAAGCCTTATTCCACTTTCAGCATACGTAAAATCACAGCTGGAGCCTTTTGCCATGATCCTGCGAGAAGGTTATGTCTTTACCCTGTCCTTATCACTTCTATCAGCATGTGCTGAGCTCAGTTGAATAACCTTTTCCTGCCATATATTGGGAAAGCGCAAGAAAAATCCACCTGTCTGCGCCAAAGAAAAACAAAAGATCTCATTAAAGATAGCGGCGAGGACTGATCTATCATTTGGTATGGAAACGGTAAGGCGGAAGAGAGAGAAAGAGAGAGAGAGAGAGAGAGGAAGAGAGAGAGAGAGAGAGAGAGAGAGAGAGAACCAGACAGCAACAGGGAGACTAAGAGACGAGACAGGGCGAGTGAGCAGAGACAGTAGCTATTGTTCAGTGATCACCACCTCCAGTGCCTTCACATTTCATCTCCACTCTGAGCTCGCTGTCAGGACGATGAAGCCATGTTTGATCCCACCATGGAAAACTGACAAAAGCAACAGACAGGACCATAGACTTCCATTGCAACTTCCAGTCTTAGAATACCGTGCAGAAACCAGAGAGATATCAGAGAGAGGTCTAACAGACGCAGAGCCGGACGACCTCGACGTGAATATTGTCCCGAATCAGTCGCACCACTGTTATATAATCTTGCTGTGACCATGTGCTGTCACCGTGCCGGGAATCATCGTCTCCACGTAGACATGACCGAAGACATGATTCATCCACCATCTACAAATGATTTAAAATCACTCGTTGCTCATCGATCAAGCTTTGTGGGAGTTTTTTAATGACCGCATTTTCAGGAAGTTTACAAAACCTATGAATAGTTACAAACTACTGCATGTCCTTAAAATGATAATTAAAGATGGCAGTGAAATCATCCGTTAAAACAGAACCACAAAATGGTGATACTAAACTGTGAATACATTTTAAAACATCTCCATAAAAGGCAAAGTGGTGCAGTGGATTTGTGGTTCTTGCATCGCTTCATATACTGTATGAAGTAGATTTCTATTTTGGTTGAAGAGATCATATTGTTGCCATGTAATTTACTGGACATCGAGGGGCGCGCTGCACTGAGTTCACTCGAGTGCCATCCACTTAAGCTTCTGTGTGGTCCAAAGCAAGTGGATTCTCATAATATAGCCAAATGTAGTAAAGCATTACAATGTCGTGGGTTACATTCGGCGGTGTGCAGTTTAACCCATATATTCGAGATGTACAAGATGAAAGCTACAGCTCAGAAAAAAAAAATCGAAAACTGCGTTTCATGGCAAAGACACTGACAGTAATGACTGTTTGAAACGTAATGTAAAACGTAAGACACACATAAATAAATATAAAAATAGTGAGCGGGTCTTCTTTAGCGTTCTTTAGCTTTAAAATGCATTTATGGTACACGACTGGATCAAAAGGACCAAAGGAACAATAAGCTTTCATCTTGGAACTGATGAACATTTTTCCAGAAGTTTACACGATCCACAAAATACTATCTTTTTATAAATGTGTATAAAATTCTGAATAAAAATAAAGAATAAAGATTCTGGCCAGATTTACAACATTAATTTTTTAATGCGTATGATGATACATCACATAAATTACAGATTTTGTGGGACAGATGATTTACATTTAATAACAGCCACAAAATTCCGTCAAACGCAAAGCTCATGAGCTAAAAACGACAAAATGGCAACTAAATGGTGAACGCGGCATACGCTAGAATTAACCGGTAACACAGCATAGCTACTGCAGCATGTACACAGACTTCTTACGTCCAGCACGACTATATTTATAGTGCTTTTAGTGCCTTTAATCACGGATTTGTGTCGGACGGCTTTCGTTTAGGTCATTAATATGAAATGTTTCACAAGATTACGGTTAAATTAATTCGCGCAACTGAAATAAACAGCAAATTAATCTTAACGGATTAACGTATCAATAACTGAGTAACTAACAGCCAGCTAACTAATCACCAATAATCAATGTCAATTGTCATCGAATCGAGGTTCACGTTAGCAAGCCTCCTTTTTACACAAACATATGAGCTCTTGCAGTATGTTAACCTTTTTGTGAATGAACTATATTTTCCTAAACACCACATCACCAGTGCAAATACACCTTAACTACAGAAGTTACTAATAAATTTATTTACAGCTTTAATAACGATTCCTGCTGTCTGACAGCTTAGCTATGTTTATATAATCCGATTACTAATAACGCAATTTATAACAGCATTGTCTGTTATAGCCAGTGTATTATTACTATTAGCTATAGTAACTATAGCTAATAGTAATTAGTAGCAATGCTAATACTATTAGCATTCTATTAACAATGCTAACATGACGGACACGTCAACATAATGCTGGTGATTCATAGCATGTGTTATAGACATTTTCTGGCAGCAAGTTCAGGAAATAATAGCATTCTTGAACTTAAGCATGTGCTACAGTAGTTTTACAAAATATGGAACGCAGAATTTGTTCATTAAATATTTTAGCCACATTCTGTTAGAAAAAGACAACAGAAATCGAAACGTTTATTGCGTTTGGCCTAGTTACGTTGTATTTGTGCAAAGTCCATGCTAAAAATACCGTTAGTAGCATTCTAATTCATTGTTATTAGCATTATTTTCATTCACAAATGATCCAAAAGTCATGGGTTTGATTGAGTTTGACTGTAATAATTTACATAAAGGGAGAGAACGCAATAAAAAGTCAGTCAGCAAGTCAATCAACCGACAGCTTACAACACAAGCCACACCAGCAGAGGAAAACAGAAACAACAAGAGACCGCTTAGCCTAAACCTTGACTTAACATCAACAATATGAGTCACCCATTTTATATTTCTAACCATTATATGTTCACTTTCTATTCAGGGTACACAGATTTTCACACCGTATTTAGCATGTTACGTGCCGTTTACAGTGACAAAAGGATTTTCTATTCAGTATTAGCCTCTATTTAACTTCTCCCTGCTATGTTGTCAGACTGCTTCCCCCCATTTGCTATGTTTTACTCCCACCAGACAGAGAAAATGACCTTGGGCTGTAGAAATAATTTAGTTCTGATATAATTCAGTTACAGTTTGGGTTGTTTTATTAAATGGTGTGTTTTGAAAGCATGACTGAAATGGAAACATTCAATCAGGCAAATCTCAGCATAATGCTAGCGCTTGTGGGTATATTAGCATCTGTTACATACTTTTTTTTTGCCATTATGTTAAGGAAATAATAGCATTTCAGCTATTATTGTGTAATACAGTAGCTCTATTATATAATGACTGCAATATTCTAGTTTAATAGTTAAAACATCTCCGTTTTAGACACATTTTTAGCCACATTAGCTACATTCCTTTTAGCTAACTACATGGTTTTAGAGAAGTGAAAATTTCCAGATTAAATATTGCAATCGTGCACCAAAATGTGTTGCAATATCTGTGGTTTTTCTAGTAAAGGATGAATTTTGAACGCCTGCCACAGATTTTTATTATTTATGGCTTTTGACGCTGCTCGTGAATTAAGATTTGTTTTAAATGCATACTCGTATTGAATCACGCTAAAATTGCTACTGAATATACTGTACAATATACACAATAAAAGTCTCGTTGTATATGTAAAGGTTTGCTATAGTAACATTTTGTAACATACAGTAACTTTTGCATTTAAAACCATACAGCATAAAAAAAAATTCCATATGAGTTGTGTTTGTTTTTTTGGTATAAAATGGATTTTATTTTTTATTTTAGTTAAATGCGGAAATTAACTCCAATTAATTATTTTGGAATTTTTAAATGAAGAGTTGTATTGATTCTTTAAAATTCAAAAATTGTAATTAATAACTCTTTAATTAATTAATTAATTAACTCTTCATTTTTTAATTCCAATATAATTAATAAAGTGTTATTAAAAATATCATCATGAGCTGGATATTACATCTTGGAATTCTCTGAAAGTAAAGTAAAATCTGCAATAATTAATCTACTAATAGCCCAATCCTATATTGAACCTCATACAAACAACCAACACAACCATGAATATCCCAGTATGCAGTAGTACAGAAGTGTAGGAAGTTCTCCAAGTTCTTTTTTTTAATTATTTATATCTTGTATTATTTATAACCGGCACTACTTTGAAACGTTGTACATTTTGCACTGACCGTCGAGATAATTCATTGATTTATTTAAAAACCTTGAATACGATTACATGAGCGTAAATATATATTATTTAGTTTTAAGATGGTATGTAAATCGGACCAATCTGGCCACCCTGGCAACAGACATGTATGGGTCACAAAGATGAAACTACACAAAATGTCTCCAGCATCCTAAACACGTTGGTTATCTTTACATAATTACCCGACACGATCGGACAATTAACTTTCTATAAGGTTTTGTTGATTATGCTGTTCTCTTCTAGCCGTCAGATCGACTGCTTCGCTTTTGCTCCTGCACTGCAGTGTAATAACAACCTACAGGTAGTGTAGTGACAAATCTTTTCAAAAGTCTGGAAAATTGGCAGGGAGAGGATAATAATATGTGATCTTCTAATGAAAATCTGTCAATCAACTCCAATACTAATATATATATATATATATATATATATATATATATATATATATATATATATATATATATATATATATATATATATATATATATTTACACGTACATATATATAATATGTATACACACTAATAACAAAAAGTTGTCTGTGGTTCCTCTTAAAGCTCAGAGGTTAAATAAAAACACATCCAGAGCAAGTCAGTCACACTCAACCTCGGTTTTTTCCCTTAATTAATGCACCCGCTGTATAGCGTTGACAAAGGAAGACTCGAATCACCAAGGATCTCATGGCAGATCTCGTCCAGCCTGGATATCACAGGAGTACTGTTACACAAAGCATCAATACTTTCACAATACTACAGTGTGTCGTATTATGCCTGTTGGCATGCTAATTCGGCTCGAATTGGCACCACCACTCAAGGAAATCACGCACGCCCTTTGTCAAGCAAATAGCCTATTTAGCAGAAGTGCTCGTGAACTGTCTGTAGGCCACATTTAAATTAGCTTTACAACACACCACGGCGGCGCCAAGTTCTTGAATCGGATTGGACAGATGATGTTATTTAACAAATTAAACAATAGTTAATGTGGCTTATTTTTTGGTAAGACGCCTCCAGTCTGTTCAACCAGTTATTTGTTGTCTTATTGACTTCAAAAGAGAGACAACTGACTTCGAAAGAGAAAATGTTTAGCGTAAATGATAACAGGAACTAAACTAGCTTTACAGATATTCCAATAAAATCGTTTATCATCTGCAAGTTGCTCTGTATGCCTCGGTCACATCACCCAACCTTGTTGTGGATTATTTTACTATATCAACATGCTCCAAAGCATTTTACTCACTGCTGATTACCGACGATGACAATATTAAGCATTCAACACGTTCTTCATTTAATCAACTTGTACTTAATTGATAGTATAGTATCAACTCCATTGCAGATCTCATAAGGAAATCTATATCAATCGATATGGTACGAAGGAATCGGGAAATAGTACGAATATTAACTCTGATATTCTAAACCTTTACGAACTCTTACTGATCGTCTCGTGCAGAGATGTTAGTGTTAAAGTTGTGGTTGTACACGTACGTAGTTGTTATAACCATATACACACGACACAATGGCTTACGGTCGGTTTCGAAACAACAAAGATGTCGATTATCCATCCATCTCATGTCACCATGAATCATGGGACTTTAAACCACGTTAAAAAAACCCTTTTATTTTATATTTGGGAGTCCTGACGACCATCGAACATAATTATAGTGCGTGTTTGTATTCCTCTACAAGAGGGTGTGAGATCCAGATCCACAAACGTATGGAAATGCAAGACGGACAAGGCGACAAGCCATCGTCAAATACACTAAAAACCTTTCTAATCGTGTCACGTTTACATATTTAAACAGTCTTTAAATGATTGTTTGTTACAGAATGAATGATCAAGCCCTCTGATATCAGGAAGCTCAAACATTGACTCAAACACTCCATTCAGACCAGACCTGGATATATATATATATATATATATATATATATATATATATATATATATATGATGTATGCATATGATGAGACTGGTTTTTTTTTGGGGGAGGGTTTTCCTACCACCTCAAAAACATATAAAATCTATCATCGTAATAAGAGAAGCACAAGAATATGGTCACGTGACACGAGGTCGTACAGATCGTACAGATGTTGATCCGAGAGGTTAGAACGATGAACGCTGTAACACAGGCGGGAGCAGTGAACGCAGCACGGCAGCCTTTAGTGCGGTTAATTGGTTAGACGAGATGCTGCATCTAATTAAATTAAGAGGAAACGCACGAAAATCTAAACAAGCTGGAAGTTCGGGGTGGATAAAAGGAAATAATCAGGATTAAATATTAACGTGTGAAATAAAATAATCACAAAAACAATCATGCAGTGATTCATGCGAAAGCCTAAAGCGTGTGAATCTTAGGTTAAAGGGGGGAAGAAAAAAAATGACAACACGCCTGATTTTATCGCCTCCTTTGTTCGGAACAGAAGCAAAGCGGCCGCTGTTTAAACACGTTTTCATCTCCGGAGCCCGTCCGAGCCACACGCGCACACACACGCACACACACGCACGCGCTCCGTTTACGCATCCGAGCGAAAAGCGTTTTAGCGTCGAGGTGGGTGTTTTTTTTTTTTTTTTCGTGCACCGGGAAAAGCGTGCGTTGTGTATCGTTATGTAAAAAAGAAATAAAAATAAAAATAATAAAATAAATAAAATAAGCATGCCAGGATGTGCGGCTGGAGCTAAAGCACGAGCGCTCACGGTGTAGACCAGGGTTAGGGCTCGCGCACACCTACCTGTGTTCAAAGTGCAACAGTTAGATCCACAGCTCGTGTTGAAAACAACGCAATCCCGGAATCCGTCTCTCCTTTTGCGTGTGTGTGTGTAAAAGGAAAGCAGTTAGGACGCAGGAGAATAATAAAAACCCAGGGTGCTTCACCGCCCCGACTGCGTCGCAAATCTCATAACCCCGAGAAAACAGTCCTGCTTTCTTCAGAAGCGCGGGGTGCGCGACTACTGGCCCTTTAAATGGAGCGTACCATCTGTGGAAGAGGGGTGCGCTGTTATTCGCGTCCACTATACAACACCGATACAAGCGTTTCCATCACTACTTACAACATTCCTTTTTACATATCATTTAATTTATCACGACTTGACATCAATGATTAGTTAATTAATACAAATGTAGATTTTGATAAACGGTCTCATTGTGTAATCCACCCTCACGCAGGCTTTGGTTTAAGCCCGCCCTTTAGCTTGTATTTTTCTACCAACCCAGATGTTGGATGAAGAACGGTGTGTGTGTGTGTGTGTGTGTGTGTGTGTGTGTGTGTGTGTGTGTGTGTGTGTGTGTGTACAAAAACAACAACTAAGGTCCTGCTCCTTACATACAAAACAGAAGATACAAATAACGCTATGAGGGATGTGGTAGCTCTGTGGTTAAGGTGTTGGACTTCTGATCAGAAGGTCATGAGTTTATATCCAAGCTGCCACTGCTGGGCCCCCGAGCAAGGCCCTTAACCCTCAATTGCTCAGTTAAATGTAAGTCGCTCTGGATAAGGGTGTCTGCTAAATGCCATAACCATAACCATAAATACTCATGTTTGTCACCTGAAGACGTCTTAAAGGTCACATGGCACGTTCAGAAAGGCTTTTGTCTTTGGATATATATCACATCAAGTTGTGGTCAGAGCACAGATATCAGTGATGATACAGCAACACTGGAAAAAAGTGAATAAGGGACTTGCTCAAGGGCCTGACAGTTGCATCTCCAGGTTTTGGACATGACGCCGTGTTCTTAGTTTAGTTACCCCAAGCCACCACCACAGTTGCATCTCGCCAGGTTTGGGACATGACCCCCTGTCCTTAGTTTAGTTACCCAGGCTACCAAGATGCACAGTTGCATCTCTCCAGGTTTGGGACATGACCCCCTGTCCTTAGTTTAGTTACCCCAAGCTACCTCCACAGTTGCATCTCACCAGGTTTGGGACATGACGCCGTGTTCTTAGTTTAGTTACCCCAAGCCACCACCACAGTTGCATCTCGCCAGGTTTGGGACATGACCCCCTGTCCTTAGTTTAGTTACCCAGGCTACCAAGATGCACAGTTGCATCTCTCCAGGTTTGGGACATGACCCCCTGTCCTTAGTTTAGTTACCCCAAGCTACCTCCACAGTTGCATCTCTCCAGGTTTGGGACATGACCCCCTGTCGTTAGTTTAGTTACCCCAAGCCACCACCACACCCCTTGAACAAATTTGTCAAGAAGGAGCACAAACACAGTCCTCCACTATTTGGAGTTTAGTTTAGTTATTTGAAGCTAAACGGGGCTAATCTTTGAATTGTCCACCACCACTAAAATGCCCTGATCCCTGAGAGTGCTTTACAGCTTATTTATGATATGAGGACAGACTAGAGTGCATAAGATGCGTCCTTATGTTGTTTTCCAGTAATGAACTTTGATGTAATCTACCAGCAAATAGCAAAGCAATCTATTTATTCAAATGGTGCAGCCCAGTAAATGGCTGTTTAGGGAAAATGACACTCTGCAGTAAACAAATGTAAATTCGACTGACATAAAGAGGCAGAGAATCATGATAAAGGATCTGCGCCCTCAGCGGGTTTAATCAAAAGTGCTAATAGCGATCAGAATGGGCCTCTCTAATACACAGCTTCCAGCCAGTTGTGTTTGGAGGATTGCCGGATGATTTACTTCAACGTGCTGAGCTGATTCAGCTGAAAGATCTTTAATTCGGTCCAATTTTTATGTGTGTAATGTTTTTACTAATAGACTCGTCTACAGAGCAGTTGTACAGAAAGCTGGATTTAGACCTAATATCTGTAGGTATCAGTGGACAGGAAGAAACCAGGAGAAAAAGCAGATTCAAAACGTAACCTGTCCTCCTCTTTGTGACATCAGATAGCAGGAGTGTAACCTTTTACACTTCTAGTAGAAAATCAGACGTATACGATGATTCGTGTCCTGATCACAGCACTGAGTCTTTATGATTACAGCAGCAGCTCTCGGGTGGAAAAATATACCGTAACTAGCGATGATGAAACTGAGATCTAAACCATGGAAGGTTCACAGCAGCTGCATTTTAGTTACAATGGAGATATTAGGGTTTACTTGCACAGTTTCGTCTTAGTTGCTGTAAGGAACGAGAAAAACGGTCCATTGTTCAGGTAAAATGGCTATAATAGGAAAAATTCTTTTGTTCTCTAATGTGTGAAATCTGTTCAAAGAACATTTGAAAAATATGCCGGGAAGGAAAAAAAGAAACACTGAGAAAATTACTTAATAAATTCTCAGCAAAACACAAAAAAGTAGTAATAAGTAAATACGATAAACGATATCCACTTATTTGCCCTTTTAATATTAGGACAAACATAACAGTAATTGTAATATTTGTAATGATGATTTAATCTATTTTAAGTTAATGGAAAAATGTTTGTATAATATTAGACATTAGATAGATAGATAGATAGATAGATAGATAGATAGATAGATAGATAGATAGATAGATAGATAGATTTTTTTATTGTCATTGCTCAGGGTACAACAAAATGGAATAGAAGTTGATTGGGCATTGTGATTATAGACCTCAGTATAATCCTGGTTAAAGCCCAGAATCTACAGCATCCATCTGAGAAACATGACTGAGACTTTGGCGCTAACTGTTTTTGTGACTTGGGACAATGTACAAGTGCAGAAGTAGAGCATCCAGAGCTTTAGATGAGAAGACGAAGCCCGGGAGACGTCATGGTACATCCAGTGACCTAAATGATATGTAAACACTACAAGGAGTGAGGATGGGGTACAGGACGGCGTTTGCCCTATAAACCCCCCTCCATCTTGCTCTCTCTAATCCACCCCCGAGTTTTGTGGCACATCCGTCAGCGCCTACCTTATTTTTCTCTCTTTTTCTCTCTCTGTAATTGTGAGCATTTGTAATTGAAGCCACTTGAGGCTCTGTGGCTGTGTCGGCTCTACCGGGGGAGAGGAAGAGTGGAAGAGTGGAAGAGTGCGGCTCGGTGTTGCTGTGTCAGGCCTGCCAGGGAATTTAGGATGGGAAGAGGGCAGGAAAAAGTGAAGGAGTGCGAGGGAGGGACCCTCCCGTGAAGATAAAAAGGGGAGTGTGTGGTTTTCTCTTTGAAAGCAGGGCCCTAATCATAGTGAAGCGCTGTCATGCTGCTGCCCCACATCCTCTACACACACACATACACACACACACACAAAATTTGAGCACATGTTCAGAGTTAAGACAAGCGTAATGGAAAAATGCACTAAACTCATTTGTATAGCGCACAAACAGTAGTTGTACTTCCTTATTTGTCCAAGAACGAATGACTTTTTGTAAGTAAAAAAAAAAAAAGACCTGCAGCATTTTTGTGTTAGCATTCAAGTGTTAAACAGAAAGTCCACCCTGAACCGGATCAAAGAGCTTATACACAAATTAAAATACACGTCTTATGTGTTAAGTGATTCTGGTGACGATTGCCTACAAAGACAAAAAAGTAAGGACAAGGACACCCTTAGCTCAAATTGCTGTTCACACCCCGCACTGCGCCACGCTTCCCCCAACCCCCCAGCGCTGCTCGACTGCTCCCACTACCCACTAATCTCTCAAAACACAAGGAAAGTATGCATTATGACTCTTCTGTTCTGGCACCTGGGTAGTAGAATGAACTTCCCCTAAATATCTGAACAGCTGAGTCACCAGCTGGCTTCAAACAATGTCTTAAAAACCTACCTTTTCCTGAAGTACATAAACTACTTACCTCTCAACAGAGTTTTTAAATTGATTTGAATATTTTTAGTCTGTGACCTAGTGATCCAGTACCTGATGTATTTATTCACTGACAGAGACTTTTTCTCAAAGAACGTCGCTCAGGTCCGTCACCTGTCAAATGACGTAAATGTAAATGATTTGTTGGTTGGTGCTGTATTTAATTCATTCATTCATTCATCTTCTACCGCTTATCCGAACTTCCTCGGGTCACGGGGAGCCTGTGTCTATCTCAGGCGTCATCGGGCATCAAGGCAGGATACACCCTGGACGGAGTACCAACCCATCGCAGGGCACACACACACTCTCATTCACTCACGCAATCACACACTACGGACAATTTTCCAGAGATGCCAATCAACCTACCATGCATGTCATTGGACCGGGGGAGGAAACCGGAGTACCCGGAGGAAACCCCCAAGGCACGGGGAGAACATGCAAACTCCACACACACAAGGCGGAGGCGGGAATCGAACCCCCAACCCTGGAGGTGTGAGGCGAACGTGCTAACCGCTAAGCCACCGTGCCTCCTGCTGTATTTAATATTTATTATTATTCCTGTCAAAAGTTAGCAGTTTTCTTCCAGTGTGATGTTACAGAGATACAACGCTATTGCTAACACAGTTACACTGGAGCTTAATTAGAGAAAGAAATTCACCGTACATGGAAAAGACTCGTCTCGGCTAGTTAGCGATCTGCGAGATGACGAGCGTGTTAGTCTTGATGACGGTATTAACATTGAACGTTGACGTTTTGTTAGTTGATCTGATGAACAGAGTGTATAAACAAGGAGGACAGACTAATAGAAGAATTAAAGCTTTGCTGCATCACTATCTTTAGGTAGAGTTGGTTAACCAAACAGAAAATAAACCAACATGGTGATGAAAGGTGTTTAAACTGAAAGGCCATTGCATGGTCTCTGATTTTGTTGAAGGATTTTTGCGTTGCAGCCAAAAAATGCTTGTTTTTGCTTTTTTTTTCGTTGAAATTGATGAAATTGCAAATACACAAGGATCCTTTATGCTTGTTTGTTCATTCCGCTTTAACTCGCGCGATCGTGAGATCTCTGAATCCTTTAGGGATAGATTGAAGGTCACATGTTAAATATAGAGATTAATATGCAAGTCATTCAGGGTGGATTTTTTCTTTAAAGTAGCTGCTCTTTGGTTCAATCAGTGTAACAAGCTGTTATTAGTTTAATTCTGTTGTATTTATGGGCCATCAGGACGAATAAAACAACCTTTTCATCACGTGTAACGTCGTCTCCTTTTTATCATATCATGCCATCAGAGAGTGGATTGTGATTTATTGGATTTCTAAGATTATTTAATTTCGTCTTGCCTTTAAAGTGTTCGCCTGGAGGTCACACACCGTCATTTCTGAAGGTCGAACAGGGAGCGGACAGCCAGAGCATGTTTATGAGAACCCCTCTAAAGCCATGTTTACAAGCGGCTGTGAAACTTCATTCACCTTGAAAAGAATAAGAAAAAAAGTTTACTCAGAGCTCGGTTTGAAAAACAAAGAGCACGAGAAGAGAAGATGAAATTCGCTGATGCAAAGCTGCGTTTAAAAACAATAAAATGAAACAATATGCAGAAAATCAAATAAAATGTTATGAGAAGCCAGTGGAAAGAAAGAAAGAAAGAAAGAAAGAAAGAAAGAAAGAAAGAAAGAAAGAAAGAAAGAAAGGTGCAATTGGAAACTAACAAAGAAATAAAATTATAGTGAAGAAAGAAAGAAAGAAAGAAAGAAAGAAAGAAAGAAAGAAAGACAGGTAGGAGAAAGAAAGAAAGAAAGAAAGAAAGAAAGAAAGAAAGAAAGAAAGAAAGAAAGAAAGAAAGAAAGATGTACCAGGAAGAAAGACATCTAGGAGAAAGGAAAAAAGAAAGAAAGAAAGAAAGAAAGAAAGAAAGAAAGAAAGAAAGAAAGAAAGAAAGAAAATGCAAAAAGTGAAGATGGAAATCTCTAGAGACAATGAAAGAATGAACAGGTGAGAATAAAGAATAAAGAACAAATGGAAAGAAAGAGTTTACCTCAAAATATAAAAAGGGAGAAGGCTGCATTTCTACATGAAGTTTCAATTTTGTAGACAACAAATGAGGAAATTTGAATTGTTTATTTATTTATTTAATCACCCTAATCCAAAAGTTGTATCTTATTAGAAATAATGATATAAGATTACAAAGCAGGGGACACCCTGGTCGGGGTGGCAACTCATCACAGGGCACAATCATACACACTCCTACAATTTAGAGAAGTTAATCAGCCTACAAGGCGTCTGTTTGGACTGGGGGAGAAAACCAGAGAACCCGGAGGAAACCCCTGAAGCAAGGGTAGAACATGATGATTACACACACACACACACACACACTCCGTGACCCCAATCACATGTTTAGTTATTCACCTGTATCCTCCATGTGACCATTCTACATGAACTGAACACACACTTCTTCACTTTAAGACTTAATTAACTTCAGATTAATGTAAAATAAATAAATAAGTAAAAAATAATTGAGCCAGTTACACAATCAGCAATTTATACCTCACGCGGTTTGTTCTAATTACACTGATTGGCATCTTTCTCTATGGCACGCTTGTCAGTCTGCGGTGGTTCCACTCACTTCCTGCCTGGATAATTAGAGCCTGAGCCGAAGCCTGGATTTGCTCTTTGGCCGCCGGGGCCCTGTGATGCCTCCTGGTGGCTGGTGGAGGGCGATGATGATGATTGCACTGCCGAGAAGCCGAATTTCCTTCTTGTTTCATTTGATTTGGTATCATTTTTGACCCTTCATGTGGAGTTTTCAGGCTTGGGATTGTCATGGTAACAGGTTTTCGGCTCATCCTTGGCAACAGTGAGTTTCTGCTGTTTATCGCTCATGTAGCTACTGAAGCAGAAACGCAAGATGTGTAGTGTTGAAGTATCTGTTTCTGTTTAATGCATTGATTAAATTCATATAAACCAGGGTTGTGTGTGTATGTGTGTATGTATTCTTGCTTTGTGTGTGTGCGTATGTGTGTATGTGTGCATGCACACATGTGTGTTCATGTATATGTGTGGTGTGTGTGTCTGTGTGTGTCCGGACATGAATATATATATATACATATAAAGACATACACACACGGATATATATATATTCGTGTGTGTATGTCTTTGTGTTCTTTGTGTGAGGGTGTATGTGTGTTTGGTGTGTTTGTGTCTGTATGAGTGTGTATGTCGTTATGTATTCTGTGTTTGAGGGTGTGTGTGTGTGTGTGTGCACGTGTGAGTCTCTATGTGCATGTGCATGCATATGAGTGTGGTGGGTGTGTTTGTGCTTACATGTGTGAGTGTGTATGTGCATTTGCATGTATGGAGTGTGTGTGTCTTTATGTTCTGTGTGTGTGCGTGTGTGTGTGCGTGTGCACATGTGTGAGTCTGTATGTGCATGTGTGGTGTGTGTGTGTGTGTGCTTGTGTGTCTTTGTGTTCTGTGTGTGTGTGTGTTTGTGTGTGTGTGTGTGCACATGTGTGAGTCTGTATATGCATGTGAGGTGTGTGTGTGTGTGTGTGTGTACTTGTGTGTCTTTGTGTTCGGTGTGTGTGTGTGTGAGTGTGTGTGCATGTGTGCGTGCACGCGCACACGTGTGAGTCTATATGTGCATGTCTGTGCTGTGTGTGTGAGTGTGTGTGTGAATGTGTGTGTGAATGTGTGTGTGTATGTGTGCTGTATGTGTGTGTGGCTACTGTGACTGGCACACAATTATTTTCCATTAAATGCATATGAGCTGGAAAACAATTACAAAAATTGTCGTACTGTTGCGTTACTCTTTCCATTAATCCGTCATCTGGAATCTGTTTCCTCCAATCCTTCTATTTTACTCCTTTATATGAAAATAATTCACAAACCATTACAGCATCCAAGACTCAGATTTACCTCTTGTTAAATCACGAGGAGTTGGACGCTGGTTGCTAACTCACTCCCTCCTCCCACACACACACACACACACACACACACACACACACACAGCTTCTGGCTAATCTCAGTAATATAGAGCTGCACATTATTTTTGAGTAACAGAATTTATCTGAAAGTGTTGATTAACTTTCCACAACAGCAAATATTCATTCATTCATTCATCTTCTACCGCTTATCCGAACTACCTCGGGTCACGGGGAGCCTGTGCCTATCTCAGGCGTCATCGGGCATCAAGGCAGGATACACCCTGGACGGAGTGCCAACCCATCGCAGGGCACACACACACACTCATTCACTCACGCAATCACACACTAGGGACAATTTTCCAGAGATGCCAATCAACCTACCATGCATGTCTTTGGACCGGGGGAGGAAACCGGAGTACCCGGAGGAAACCCCCGAGGCACGGGGAGAACATGCAAACTCCACACACACAAGGTGGAGGCAGGAATCGAACCCTGACCCTGGAGGTGTGAGGCGAACGTGCTAACCACCAAGCCACCGTGCCCCCCAACAGCAAATATCTCAGTTTGAAATAGAAAGAAGTTAAAAAAAAAAATAAAAAAGTCAAATAGTTTTTAAAATACTCTTGGAAGGAGTCTCCAGTATCACCACACTCACTAGACAAGATGTTGGTCGGTTTTGTTTTAAATGATCTTCTTTCCCGAGGATATTTTCTCCCTAGTTACACATCCACAGGTTATTAAGGTCCAGTAAGTGATTTCCACTTCAGCCAGATGTGTATGAAGCCACGTTCGCACTGCAAGTCTTAATGCTCAATTCGGATATTTTGCTCAGATCTGATTTTTTTGTTTGTCTGTTCACATTACCTTTTAAAATGTGGCCTATATCAGATACCAGTGTGAACTGTTTGCTGTTTTGAACCGACCCGCATTCGCAAACGAACAATAACAATGACGTCACACGCAGCACGCCGTTGCACTAAAGTTGGCGAGGTTATGGAGGAAGTAAGCATTTTCGCTTTTCTTTCTAAATGTTTGTGTAATGGCAGCACAGAGACGCAGTGTTTTGAAAATTTTCGGATGTCGAGGGCAAATTTAGATTATTTGATCCATTTTGTAGGCGTAGTCACGTTTGTGTGCGAACTCGCCGGCGCATAATTGTGACGAATGTCGATGTAGATCGACGTAAAAGTCGCATCAAATCCGCCTTGGTTGTTCACACTGCGGCCACATTGGAAAAAATCAGATTTGGGTCTGATTCAGGACCACATATGGAAGTGGTCTGAATCTGATTTGAAAAAATCAGATCTGGGCTAGATTTGAGTGTTCACACTACACCTGAAGAAGTCTGACCTGGTCACTTGACCCCAAAAAAATCAGATTTGGGCCACTTTTACCTGCAAGTGTGAACGTGGCTTGAGTTTCATCTGCCAGCTCGCTGGAGCAGGAACCTGTTCAAAATTAAAATAATTTGATGCTGGTTCAGTTTTGTAAGAACAATAGAGTTAATATCCATTAACTCAAAGCATTAAAACATTTGATTCCTGAACTTTCCACTTTTCACTCATCCAGATGTAGATTTGAAATTCTTTGACAAGTTAACACTGTTTATGCTTTTATTAACTTTAAGTTTTAAAAACTCATCCAGCAAAGTTTCATCTACGTTTTACATTAAGTTTTGAATGAAACCCATAGCAACCATCATATACTAGTTGATAGTATTCCAGTTCTGTCATGTTGTTTCAATGAAGCAATAAACAAGACAACTTCCTTCCTTCTTTCCTTCCTTCCTTCCTGCCTCCCCCTTCCTTCCTTCCTTTCTTCCTTCCTTCCTGTCTTCTCTTCCTTCCTTCCTTCCTTCCTTCCTTCCTTCCTTCCTTCCTTCCTTCCTTCTTGCCTTCCTTCCTTCCTTCGTTCCTTCCTTCCTTCCTTCCTTCCTTCCTTCCTTCCTTCCTTCCTTCCTGCCTCCCCTTCCTTCCTTCCTTCTTGTCTTCTCTTCCTTCCTTCCTTCCTTCCTGCCTCCCCTTCCTTCCTTCCTTCCTTCCTTCTTGTCTTCCTTCCTTCCTTCCTTCCTTCCTTCCTGCCTCCCCCTTCCTTCCTTCCTTTCTTCCTTCCTTCCTTCCTGTCTTCTCTTCTTGTCTTCCTTCCTTCCTTCCTTCCTTCCTTCTTGCCTTCCTTCCTTCTTTCCTTCCTTCCTTCCTTCCTTCCTTCCTTCTTCTCTTCTCTTCTCTTCCTTCCTTACTTCCTTCCTTCCTTCCTTCTTGTCTTCTCTTCTTGTTTTCTCTTCTTGTATTCCTTCTTCTCTTCTCTTCTCTTCCTTCCTTCCTTCCTTCCTTCCTTCCTTCCCTTCTTGTTTTCCTTCCTTCCTTCCTTCCTTCCTTCCTTCCTTCCTTCCTTCCCCCTTCTTGTCTTCCATCTTTTCTCCCCTCCTTCCTTCATTCCTTCCCCTTCTTGCCTTCCTTCCTTCCTTCCTTCCTTCCTTCCTTCCTTCCTTCCTTCCTTCCTTCCTGTCTTCCCTTCTTGTCTTCCTTCCTTCCTTCCTTCCTTCCTTCCTGTCTTCCCCTTCATTCCTTCCTATGTTCCCCCTTCTGTCATTGTCTTCCTTCCTTCCTTCCTTCCTTCCTTCCATCCAATTCATTAAAAAAAACAAGACAACATCCTAAATTCCACCAGGGATCTGTAAAATACATCTCACAGCTGAACATAATCCTAATAAAACTATTAAGCTCATTGTTTAAACTAACTTCCATCAGGTCGTGTGTTCTGATTTTTTACTAAAAGGAAATCACACACTACTTTAAGAACTTCAAAACTAGAGAACTAAGTTCTAAAAAAGTACAAATACATGATTTTTACTCATGTGTGCATTTACAGTTTCCTCTCGGCTGTCCAGCCGTGACGGCGAGTCATGTGAAAATTGATGCCTACTCCTCTCTAATTTGTTGAAGGTGCCATAAAAATGGCAGCAGCATGCATGACAATGGCTCACTTCTCTCTCTCTTTCTGCTTCTCTCTTTCTCTCCGAGGCCCCTGACAGAGCCGCTCTATTCCTCTACAGGCTCCGAGCCGCACATCTGGCCTCTATAAAGCCACTGCAGCTGTTTAACAAATTATCTGTGTGTGTGTGTGTGTGTGTGTGTGTGTTGGTTTGTCCTCACTATAGAATACACA
>NC_083470.1:4692500-4702500 GCF_030014155.1 Tachysurus vachellii
ATCTCAAGCATTCTAATTCATATTTTTGGTTTGTTTACATCAAATTATAATTGCTGCTTATTTCGGAATTCCATTGTGACCTAAAAGTAGCTTTTAGATTTTTAGTCAGAATTAAGGGTAGCTAGATACAAACAAACGAAAGCCCTAAACATGCCCTTATAGGTGCAAGAGTAGTCATTATCATCAACTACTTTTCTGTTGTTCCTCTAAAATTACGTCTAACTAAAGGTATGAAACACCCCTGTAGCTTATAATCCGGTCCTTTCTTTTCTTCTTCACATTCCTGATTACGAGCCTGAAACAATGCTGCCTTTATAAACCCTTTATATGACCAAACTGGTGTCAACCACTAACGGGACATTTTCAATCAGTATAAACTTTGAGAGTCAGGATTCAGAAGTCTGTTGGTGTAATGACACGGAACAGAAGCGGACCCAAACGCAGGATAGCATAAATAAACAGGGTTTAATAACAGAAAACATGAAACAGGACGCAGACTAGAAACAGGACATAACCACAGTAGATGCCGCACTGCACGAGGCAACGTGGCACAGTTAAATACAAAAAGACAATGACACAATAAGGATCAGGTGTGACGACAGGGAGGAGCAGACGAAGGCGGGGCAGACACGTGACGAGAAACGTAAACAGATGCATGTGGCCAAAGTCCGGGCTGAGTCCTAACAGTTGGCTTTCTTGTTTTTTTTCCTATTTTAGTGGTTGTAGACAAACACTTAAACTTTAATTCAATTTTATTCCTATAGCACGTTTAACAATGGACATTAATTAATTCATTCATTCATGACCCTGAGAACTACCTCGTGTCACGGGGAGCCTATGGCTATCTCAGGCGTCATCGGGCATCAAGGCAGGATACACCCTGGACGGAGTGCCAACCCATCGCAGGGCACACACACACTCTCATTCACTCACACAATCACACACTACGGACAATTTTCCAGAGATGCCAATCAACCTACCATGCATGTCTTTGGACCGGGGGAGGAAACCGGAGTACCCGGAGGAAACCCCCGAGGCACGGGGAGAACATGCAAACTCCACACACACAAGGCGGAGGCGGGAATCGAACCCCCAACCCTGGAGGTGTGAGGCGAACGTGCTAACCGCTAAGCCACCGTGCCACCCTATGGACATTAATATTATACAAAAAGTTCAAGATTATTATTAGACTTAATACTTAAAGAGTTAAATGTGTTTGTGTTTATCCCCAATGAACAAGCCTGAGGCGACTGTGGTGAGGAAAAACTCCCTTAGATGGAAGAGGAAGAAACCTTGAGAGGAACCAGACTCAAAAGGGAACCTCATCCTCATTTTGGTGTCACTGGAGGGTGTGATTATAAACTGTTATAAACACCAGAATGTGTTATAATGAATAATGTCCTTTATACAGTCAGATACAGTCTGATAATTGTGTATTGATTAGGAGGTTGTTGTCCTCAGAGACCACATGGAGTTGGTATCTTCTCTTTGAATGCCTGAATCCTCATGAAGCTTGATCTGGTACGTCTCTAGATGTCTCAGGATCCTCACAGGGTTCGCCTCTTCTCAAGTCCTGAGTGAGTGTCTACGTTCATATGAGCTTCATTTTAACCACCACTGTGGAGTGAGACATGACAAGGACGTTCAGTAATAAACATGGACACTGAAGCAAATTACATTTTTTTAGTCCAGGATTTTATTTTTCATGAAGTGTCTGTAATCAAAAGTCCACAAATATCTATAAACAGTTGAAGAGTATTTTCAGAACTGATCTTAAGAGACAGGTTTGTTCTGAGGTTTTTAATCAAACTCGTCTAGCTGTAGTGAACTTTAATAACTGTGACATGCTGCAGTTCTGCTCTTTTACACTGAAGAAAGAGAAAAAGTGATGACCAGCTTTTTACAACCTGAGTCACGCCGACACACACACACACTTTCACTCACACATCTGGACTCACTCAGCAGGCTTTAGATCCACACACACACACGCACACACACATACACACACACACATACACACACACACACACACACACACACACACACACACACACGCACACACGCATACACACACACACATAAACACACATACACAAAACACACACAAAACACACACACAAACTCTTGAATCAATGTGAGAACAAAATAATTTCTTTCTTTCTTTCTTTCTTTCTTTCTTTCTTCCTCCCTTTCTTTCTTTCTTTCTTTCTTCCTCCCTTACTTTCTTTCTTCCTCCCTTCATTCCTTCCTTCCGTCCTTCCTTCCTTCCTTCCTTCCGTCCTTCCTTCCTTCCTTCCGTCCTTCCTTCCTTCCTTCCTTCAGTTAAACAGTTAAAGTTCTGAAGTGGAGACAGACGGCAACATCAGTAACCATCTGCTACAAGCACCTCTCATTCTGTGGTGCATTATGGGATAGATTAATACATTTAAAAGTACCCACTGCTTTATATTTGTCTTGTTTGGAGAAAAAGTCTTTGTTGGAGCTGTGGTGTAAATCTTGTTCAATAATATGTTTAATTAATTATAGTAAAAAACATCAAAAAGAAAGAAAGAAAGAAAGAATTAAAAAACAAATAATAAAAAATTGAAATGTAATAAATCAGTAAATCAAATTCAATAAACAAACTGATAGCACACGAATGGATTATTTCATTAATGAAAAGTATTTTATTAATTAATTTATGAATTAGATTGAAAGTTTCATGTATGTTTGTACTTGTAGGTGCTATGGGGTAAAAAAAAGATTATAATAATATCAATAACGATCATCATCATCATCATCATCATCATCATCATCATCATCCAAATAATATATTCAAAAACAAATTCATTAAACATAATCTGATAGATGAATCACTCTATATTTAGCATTTCATTAATTAAATAAAGTAATTAAGCAATATAAGTTTAAGGTTTCATGTATGTATGTAGTTCTAGGTGGTGTGGTGTAAAGAAAAAGTAATAATAATAACATCAGTAATAATAATCTTCATCATCATCATCATCATGCAAATAAAGAATTATTCATTTAACACAATCTGATAATAAATTAATGAAACATTATTAAGCATTTAATTAATTAAATAAATGAATTAATCATTTGGGGGGCACGGTGGCTTAGTGATTAGCACGTTCGCCTCACACCTCCAGGGTTGGGGGTTCGATTCCCGCCTCCGCCTTGTGTGTGTGGAGTTTGCATGTTCTCCCCGTGCCTCGGGGGTTTCCTCCGGGTACTCCGGTTTCCTCCCCCGGTCCAAAGACATGCATGGTAGGTTGATTGGCATCTCTGGAAAATTGTCCGTAGTGTGTGATTGCGTGAGTAAATGAGAGTGTGTGTGTGCGATGGGTTGACACTTCGTCCAGGGTGTATCCTGCCTTGATGCCCGATGACGCCTGAGATAGGCACAGGCTCCCCGTGACCCGAGGTAGTTCGGATAAGCGGTAGAAAATGAGTGAGTGAGAATTAATCATTTGAAATAAAAGGTTTATATTTCTGTTTAATATACAACAACGAACTGATGCCCCATGTGAGGAATCATCCCTTCACAGAACATCATTCAACTCTTTAATTACGTTTTATTTGTTCAAATGTTTTAGTCTCAACACATTAGACAGCAATGGATTCCATTTTTAATCACGCACTGATATACAGAGTGAGACGGAGTGAAAGAGTTTCAGTGAAGGAATAAAGAAAGAGGGAAAAGAAAGAGTTCATAAAAAAAAAGAAACAAAGGGATAAAATGGGGTGAGAGAAATGAGGGGAAAAAAGATGGAAAGCTAGCAAAGTGAACGAGCGAGGGAGAGGGGGATGAAGAGACAGAGTGATGGGGGAAAACAGGCTTTGCTTGTGTGTTGTCTGTGCCAGGTCTTGGCATGTCTCAGCTGCGTCTGGATGAGAGTTTTGCAGCTTTCTCTGAGCGCGTCTCTGAGCCGAGTGAGCGAGCGAGCGAGTGAGCAGGCCTGGGCACCGCTTTAGCAGCTCTGACACACTGCCGGTAAACACTCTGGTCCTGAAATAGAACACACACCCGTATGGCTTTTTCCCACTTACACACACAGTCTGCTTCACATTTGTTCTCAGTTACAAAATGTACCTACAGCATTACTGCGCTCGTACATCAAGCGCACACGAGGAAAAAAAACGAGAAGCAGGTGTTTGGGATGTGTGAGTGCAATAGAGTGGACGGCGTGGGTTTGAGTCGCCTCGCTTTCTTTGGCCAAATGAATTTGGGAGTTGGAGAGAGAAACTGAATGAGTTTGGAGGCTTCAGCTTTAAACAGCAGATGCTATTCTTCCTCTCTCGCTCTCTCTCTCTCTGTATCTCTTTCTCTCTCCATACACATGCATGCCTGTGGTCTCTCTTCCACTCGTTTTCGCCAACACCCAGTTCCAGAGGGAGATCCAACTCGGCCTGTGCCACGCAGCACTGCCTCTCGTACACCGCCAACCACCTTCTGAGAGAGAGAGAGAGAGAAAGAGAGAGAGAGAGAGGATTGGAGAACAGAAGGGTAGCTACAGCCCACTGTGCAGCACTGAGTCCCCTGGAGAATATAATCTGTAGTTAACCGCAGGTCCTCAAATCCCACACTCCTCTGCTTTACTGCCTACAGCCATGGCGTTAGAAACGCAGCTGCTTCACTAGCACATAAATAAAGAGTAGGAATTTTCCAATCCACCTTTTTTTCACCCTTTTGGTCAAACCAGTTCCTGTCCAGTTCCTGTCCTGACATGCACAGCTATGGATTTAACCAAATGTCCCTAACGTCCTTTAGACAAAGATCTAAAGCAGGGATCCAATGTCAAAAGTATGACTGTGAAGCTACAGATACATGAGCTTAGTGTAGCTCCGAAACAGATTTTAGTCATCGTTGTGATATGAACGGTGCTGCTATGAAGGCTACTGGGAGAATCTTAAGATAGGAGCTAACCTGAGCTAAGGATCGAACCATCTGAGGTACCTGCTTTTCAATGAAAATATTACCCCTAGTTCGCTAGGTAAAAAAATAAAAAATACAGCTCTGTGGAATGTAACTATACAAAAAAACTCATCGCTAACTCAAGCACAAATTTTGGTTTGATAAAAAAAGATATAAAGAAACTAAAGTTATTGAAGAACATTAAATCCAACTATGAATAAATGGGGGGCACGGTGGCTTAGTGGTTAGCACGTTCACCTCACACCTCCAGGGTTGGGGGTTCGATTCCCGCCTTGTGTGTGTGGAGTTTGATTGTTCTCCCCGTGCCTCGGGGGTTTCCTCCGGGTACTCCGGTTTCCTCTCCCGGTCCAAAGACATGCATGGTAGGTTGATTGGCATCTCTGGAAAAATTGTTCGTAGTGTGTGAGTGCGTGAGTGAATTAGAGTGTGTGTGTGTGTGTGTGCCCTGCGATGGGTTGGCACTCCGTCCAGGGTGTATCCTGCCTTGATGCCCGATGACGCCTGAGATAGGCACAGGCTCCCCGTGACCCGAGGTAGTTTGGATAAGCGGTAGAAGATGTATGAATGAATATCAATAAATGTAAATAATAATAATAATAATAATAAAAAACTAATTATTTGCGATGTAGAATTACTTTAGCGGAAAAAACAGAACAGGAATTAAATTGTTTTAATGACGAACCACAACATTCATTTTAATCTTGTTGGATGTTATTTATCTCCTAAAATTATGTAAGAGATAAGTGCGCTAGATTGGACTGTAGATCTAACAAAATTTTCAGACCAGCGTTATTATCGTATATCTACGTGTCCCTAATAACAAAGCCAGCTAACAAAAAGGATTCAAACAGAATAATATCTAAATAATCCCACTTAACCAGGTGAGAAAGTGGTTATAAGCCGCCTGTGTGTTCTACGTGTCCTTGAGCGAAGGGGCCTAATTCAGTCCGGGTGTGGCCTTTTGTTCTCCGTCGGTTCTCCTCAGTAAGGTCTTTTTGTTTTATTTGATAGGTGTAATTGTGTTTTAAAATTCTTTTGTAGCGGCTCATAATGCGGCGCTCATTTCCTGAAGGACAGGACAACAATGAGACGTGATGAATATGTTGAAGTGGAGCCCAACCTGTGGTGTGAGAAGCATTATTCCGGTTCCAGTGAAGGCGAATTTAAAAAGTGTCATGTCTCAAAAGCATGACAAGCCAATTAAGGCAAAGACAAGCGTAATTAAGCTTGATGTGGAGAGACAGGCTGATCACCTCAGTCGTGGCAAAAAAGGTTAGTGTTTTAGTTAAAGATTTCATCAGAATACTGTAGCAGTGTGAACATGTGTGTGTGTGTGTGTGTGTGTGTGTGTGTGTGTGTGTGTGTGTGTGGATGTGTTATGTGTAGTATTTAAGCTGTATGTCACTTCATTATCAGGATATCACTACAATTACTGAACTTTGGCTTCTGGTTAACAGAGGCAAACTTCAGGGTCTTAAAGCCCTCCATTTTCAAATATACACAGAAAAAGCTTGTGTTTTTTGTCATTTTCTTTTCCTTTCTCCCTCTGTCCCTCACCCCCTCTTTTTTCTCATTCTCTCTCTGTCTCTGTCTCTCTCTCTCTCTCTCTCTCTCTCTCTCTCTCTCATTCCATTCTCTTTCCCACATTCGCATGGCATCTCAGTGTCTCCTTTTTTCTCTATTTCTCTATCTCACTACTGCTTTCATTCTCCACCTCTTTCTCCCCTTTTCTTCCTTTCATTCTCTCTCTTATATCTCAATCGTACCTCATCTCTCATTGTCTATCTCTCTCTCTCTTTCTGTCTCTCTCTCTCTCTCTCTCTCTCTTTGTCTCTCTCTCTGTCTCTGTCTCTCTCTCTGTCGCTGTCTCTCTGTCTCTCTCTCTCTCTCTCTCTCTCTCTCTCTCTCTCTCTCTCTTTCTCAACCCCCCCAGCTCTCCAGGATTTGGCCTAGGAATCCCTGTAAAAACGCTCAATCCAGCGCTACTCTCTCTCATCTGAATCCAAAAGCACTCATCAAAAGGCCAAAGCAAACCCAACTCCCCTCCCTCCCTCCCTCCCTCCCTCCCTCCCTCTCCTACTGTACACTGCACTACCTCAATTCACTCCCACACACACACTTCAATATAATGCATTACCCTGTTTAAGCCCCTCCCCTCCCCTTCCCCATTTAAATAAGTCCCCTCTGTCAGTCTTTCTCTAACCAAATATCTTTCCTTTTGATCCTCTTGATGGTTGCCAGTTTGAGATAAACCACCCGTATGTAGTTTTTGTTTTGGGGAACGGTATTTAATTATTTGATATTAATCACATTTTTTAACCCGACTATACAAGCTGACGTTGCATATTTCCTGTTGGAGAGAGACGTGATATACTGTGGAAGCATTCACACACACACACACACACACACACACACACACACACACACACACACACACACACACACTGATTAAAATCAGCTACAGAGGTATTTCACTTTCCTCATTGTGTGCACATGATGTCTCCACGAGCCTCAGCCTTTCTGATGTACACACAGACTCCGCTTCCTTTCCTGGGACTGAATATACAGGACACTATCCACTGTCCATTTTTGTTAAGTCAGATCCTTTGTCTTAAGTCTTCTATTGCCTTCTAACATCGGTTTGGCATGATGTGCGTTATGAACTGCTTTTCTGCTCACCACGGACGTCCAGAGTAATTATTTCAGTCCTGTCTCCTTGGATATCATCTCCGATCATCAAGATGTTTCCAGCTGTAGAAGTTTTTTGTGTTTTACAGTGACAGTGAAAATCTTTTCTTTGCATATCCCAGATTAGGATGTCAGGGTAAGAGAGCAGGATACAGAGCAGAGAGGGTTAATGGCCTTGCTTAAGGGCATAATAGTTACAGCTTGGCAGTGCTGGGGCTTGAACACCTGACCTTCTGATCAACAACCTAGAGCCTTAAACATTTGTATGTATGTGTGTATAAAATACACACATCTGATGCTGTGGACACTATCTAAAGCTCTGGAGTTGTATCTGCAGACTTCATATTATACCTGGAACAAATCTCCAGGTTGTGCAATTGCAATTTTTTGACCTCAGTTACAGAAAGAATTTTTTCTTTTTTTTTTGTTATATTTTATTATCCTACTCTCCGGTGTCACCCAGATGATTTCCCTTTTGAGTCAGCTTCCTCTCAAGGCTTCTTCCTCATATCATCTCAGGAGTTTAGACAAAAGTGTTGAAGTACTCTACTGAATGAAATAACTGTAGAACACGCGGCATAGACACAACTCTAAAGGAGTATTCCTTTAAGGTCAAGTACACAACTTAACACAACACTGGCTTTTTGTGTAACCGCTAATGGAATCACATTCAGATAAAAAGCCTGACAAATAACAAAACAGCCACCAATTTGGCTTTCGCTAAACAAACTTCTCCGCTTGCGGTAATCCAGGCGGATAAATGGATGGGTCTCCATGGCTACGGGTGGCGGGAGCAGCGGGAAGGCGGGAACGCGGCCCTCGCCCAAACAGATGGGGAGTAACATGGCGCCGAGTGGATCAATATCCACGCGCTCGGATGAACACTGGCTCCTCTCTTCTCCTGGACGGAGAACAGCCCGATGACCAGCGTGAGCTCCTCACCCCCTTGAGAACAGCGAGGACGCTTTGTCTCCTCGAACACTGCGCGTACTGTCGGTGCCGGGAGAGGGGCAGAGTTTGATGAATGAGTTTGCAGGCAGGACAGTAAATGCTGTTTACCACGCTTTTCACTTTATTGATTTTTAGCGTGCTGATGAACACGAGGAATTCTTCCGAAGAGCGAAATACAGCAGGCCACCCTGCTATTGTGTTAACTTGACCCGGGTTGTGTTAACTTCCTGTGAGCTGTGATGTGTACAGTAAAGATGACATGACAGGCTGAGGGATAGAGTCAATAGGATGATTTGTCAGTTGTTGTTTCAGCTGGATATATATATATATATAACAATAAAAAAAAACACAAGAACATACTGTATTGTTTTTGTGGTTTGTATCTTCGTAACTTTAAGAGGAATGAGTCTCTTGACAATCAGTTTTGTGTGCGTGTGTGTGTGTGTGTGTGTGTGTGTGTGTGTGTGTGTGAGGGGGTGGTGTTGCTGTAGGGTGAGGTTGAAAAGCCATGGCAGAAGGTCATTAGATTCTAGTTTCACATTAGCATGTAGTGAATGGGATTACCCAGCCAGAGGAACCCAGAGGACGTCAAACTACACACACACACACACACACACACACACACACACCCTACAGGCACAGTGCTATCAGACCGTCATTAGTTGAACCCCTATGTGCAACTCTCTTCTCTCTCTTTCTCTCTCTCTTCTCTCTCTCTCTCTCTCTCTCTCTCTCTCTCTCTCTCTCTCACACACACACACACACACACACACACACACACACATTCAACAGAACAAAGAGAAAGAGGCAACAAGCGCTCCTCCATTCAAAAAGCCATAATGCTAAACACTCACTGAAGTATCATTTCACGTAATGGCAGGCTTTCTTTACCAAAGACGTGCACGCTTTCCTTTCTTTCTTTTCTTTTTTTTTTTTACAATTTATTTTCTTATTTTTTATGCCCGAGTGACCCGATGCACATTCGCTTACATTTTACAAATGAAACGCAGTTCTCTGTGCAGTTACGGCACAATTAAAGCACCAAAGCTTTTTACAGCAATAAATGTTTGTCTTCGTTTATTGGCTGAGAAACAATTACATCCGACAGCCGCAGGATTCTCTGCTTATTGCGTTATCTACACATCTGACCTGCTATAGCTGAGCAGTAAATTAAACAATATTTCACAGCCTCTACGTTATATAACCACACATTCTCACTTCTGTAACCTTTGATTAGTCTTAACTATTAATGTTATTAGAGTATTTATTTATAAAAAAAGAATTTTTATTTATTTATTCGTTTATTTGTTTATTGTTATATAAAATCTTTACATTTTGCAATTAAATAAACTCTAAGATTATTACTTATTGCTTATTTAATTTTTATTTCATTTAAAAAGCATATTTACCTTACCTTAGTTATTT